>NW_005366455.1:1050831-1068076 GCF_000412655.1 Myotis brandtii | reverse complement strand
GACCACATGACTTTTTTCCAATGCTCGACTGTCCAATCCTTGTGTTCCTGTGCGAATTGGAGACGTGTTATCTTGGTAACGGCACACAGCAAAGGTGTTCGAACAGGCCTTCGGCTTCCATATCCCATACGATGCAGTGTACGGCTAATTTGCCTACAAACGTCAGGTGGTCATAATAATCTGGCCACTCAGTGTATATGACCCCCTTTAACCTTTACTACCACTCCCCAACTCCCTTCCCTCTGGTAACCGCCATGCTATCTGTCTATGAGCTTTTGTTTGTCTGTTTTTCTTGTTTGTTCATTTGTTGCTTTCAGTTTTATATCCCATATATGAGTGAAATCATATGGTTCTTGATTTTTTCTGTCTGACTTATTTCACTTAGCATGATATTCTCAAGATCCATCCATGTTGTTGCAAATGGTGGTATTTCATCTTTTCTTATGGCTGCGTAGTAAGCCATACTGTTGTACATGTGTACCACATCTTTTCCCATCATGTACTGAAGGACTCTTCAATATTCCATGTCTTGGCCACAGGGAATAATGCTGTAATGAACATAGAAGAAACTCACAGCTCTAGTCTAGGGCATTCATCTGACCTGCAGGGGGCGCCCGTGGTCCAGGCAGCAGAATTTAGTGGCTCTCATTCAGCTCAGCCTTGGATGGGAAGCTCTCTTGCCCATTCCCACTCACTGTGGCTTGTGGGGTCACTGAACGCCAGCATACCACTTCCTTCCCTGACGATTTGAGAATGACATCAAAGACTTTCATAGCTGACTTTCAGATTGGGCCTCAAATTATATGTCTGTATGAAAAATAGGTAGTTATATTGAAAAATTTGTAAATTTGTCAGAACATTTTTTTTAATCCTTAAAGAAGATAAACTTGTTTAGAAGATCAGAATACATCGGAATGCACTTCAAGTTCTAAAAATCATTCAATCCTTGATAATATCATAACATAAAAATATTAATAGTGAAACCTCAATAATTCACCTTAGCTGGAAGACTTTTTTATCTGACCTAGCAGAAAACCCTAATCATATACTACTTAGAGTCATATCATTTTCTATAAGTAGATTTCTTCCTTATTAAGCTAACATTCTTTATTCACTTGTTGTTTCCTAGAAATGGTGTATTAAATACAGGGGCAAAGCTGATGAAGTGTGTGACCTTTGGCATCAAACTGACCTGGGTCCAGATCCGACATTTGCCACTTAAGTTAGGTGACCTTAAGAAGTCACTTCACTTCCCTGAGCCTCAATTCTCTCATCTGTAAATAAAAATAAAAGTACTTGCTTCATGCCCTGGCTGGTTTGGCTCAGTGGATAGAGTGTCAGCCTGCGGCCTCAAGGGTCCCAGGTTCAATTCCGGTCAGGGGCACATGCCTGGGTTGCGGGCTCGATTCCCAGTGGGGGGACATGCAGGAGGCGGCCAATTAATGGCTCCCTCTCATCATTGATGTTTCTTTCTCTCTCTTCCTTTCCCTTCCTCTCTGAAATCAATAAAAATATATTTAAAAAAATACTTGCTTCACAAATCATTGTGAGAATTAATTAGATAATGTATAGAAATGCTTAGCATAATGTAACCACATCAAAAAAGGGGCTCAGCAAATAATGGTTATACTATTAAATTAATATTATTGATTTGTCACTAGCATATGAATAGTTTTGTGTACTGCTTGTTGCAGGGAGGACAAAATCTCTGCTATGCATCACTGCTCTAATATTTAAATTATTCTATATGTTTTCTAGCAAAATCGTGGCCGTATTCATTTTTTGGTCTAAATTTAAAATTGTTATTTCAAGTGTTTATTTTGGATGTGTATCAATAACATTAGTTACCCCAAATCCTTTTAGAAAGCAGTTGAACTACAAAACACAAACTATTTTCACAATTATAAAGCCTTACCTAAAGGCATGCATTTGAGTGCTTTTTATCCTGCATTTCCCATTGTTATCCATTATTATATATTGGATATCAATTCTGCAAAGTAACTCTGAACCATACATACAGGGGGAAGCAAAAGTAGGTTTATAGTTATTCTTGTATTATTATTATTATTATTGTATTATTTATTTGTATTATTTGTCTTTTTCCATACGAACAACTGTAAACCTACTTTTGCTCACCCCTGCATATTGCAAAATATTTCCAGGAAACCTAAAAAGTCACAATACAAAAGTAGCTTTAAGGAAATCTAAGCGTAAAGGTTTTGGTAGGAGCGTAGAATCCACCAATGACTAGAACAGGGTAAAGTGAAAATAAAACTGGAGTAAGCAGCAGCTGGAGACAATAAATGCTTCCATTGTTTTGATGCGATACATCTCAGATACGTAGCAAATGACATTTTACTCAATGCCCTCGGGCTCCTCCCGACTAAAAGCTCATTTTCTGGTTTTCTCTGAGCCACGGAAGATCTGCAGGCTTAACCCGATTTGGCGTCCTCAGGTAGGAGCCTGATTCAGGGACCAGCTGCAGCTTCCTGCTGCCTCTTCCTGAAACCTGGACTGAGGTAGGAAACCAGGCACACTCCATCTTAGTGTGCTAATTAGCTTCATCAGAGTGACTCTCAGAGGCGTTTGACAAAGGAAAAAACACTGGCCAAGAGAAAATAGCATCTCAACCGCCTTGCTCTGAAATGTAAATGCATTACTGATAGAAACATTTCTGGGTTTAGACTTGTTTTTTGGCGTTATATTCATATTTAATTAACTGAGCGCTTTCTAAGCACACAAACATATTTAATCCTTGAAGCAATCCTGAGTGACAGATATCATTTTCCTCATTTGATGTTAATAGAGAATTTAAGCTCTGGGTTGTTAAATGGTTTGTACAAGATTACATAGTTCCAGAGTGAAGCTATTTACAAAAAAATTGTATTGGATCTGCTGTTTAGACCACCTAGGGTCTCAAGAAATAAAAATTCCAAGTTATTCATAACACTGCATATTTTATTGCAAGGATGATGGTACATGAGGCAGGAGCAGAAATTAGTTTATCAGCAACACACCAATTCAGGTTCAATTATCCAGATTCTATGAAAAAGAGGAGTCTTCATAAATACACAGATAATTTGCTTGACAATTCTCAAGACAGAAATTCTGACCACATAAACTGCCCATTTTCCATGTTGGTGTGCTATAGTTCGATTGGGCAGTTTTAGCAAACTATCTCTGTGTGATCAGCAGAAAAAATCTATTGCCTATATCCAAGCAAGAGGGGATTCTACACAAGCAAAATAACATGCAAAATAAGAAGTATATTGAAGAGCACAGGGCTCTTTTGTCACTATCACCTGCATATTCTCTTTTTATGAACACTCTCCAAGCTCCAGAAAAAACAACAACTTCTCAACATCTTTTGCTTCCCATTCTCAAAAAAACCACATTCCCACTAGTGTCATGAAGATTTATGGATTTTACTATGCTGTTCACATAGGAAAAATTCACTGCTTCAGAGTGGGGGAAATCTAGCCATCAAAGCCCTTTGTTAACTGAAAAGACTAATTAAGTAACTTGTCACAACATTCTTCTCAGATACTAGGTTTCTGATTCTTACATAATTAAGTATTGTTTCCCAGGAACGATGATGGTCCATTTTATTGCTTCCTGTTATATCTCAATGTGTAGAAAATCATGAACTAGTGGGGTATTTGCAACACTTACTGTGATATTAAAGAAAATATATATGTTAATGGTTTATACAAGATTACATAACTCTAAAGTGAAGCTATTGATAAAGAATAGTACTGGAAAATTTATTTTTAGTAAAATCATTTTTAAATGCACTGAAAGGTCTTGTTTTTGTTTTGTTTTTAGGGTAGAAGGTAATGAGTTCTATCAAATATGCACAAGTTCCTGGATAATTTCTAAAGTTGGGATTTTGTTTGCCATCATCTCTCTTTATTTTTTAAAATATTTTTATTTATTCTAGAGTGAGTGGAAGAGAGAGGGATGGAGACATAAAAACTTCTATGAGAGAGAAACATCAATCTGCTGTCTCCTGCACGCCCCCTACTGGAGACTGAACTTGCAACCAGGGCATGTGCCCTGACCGGAAATCAACTGGTGACCTCTTGGTTCATGGGTCGATGCTCAACCACTGAGCCACCCACGCTGGGCTGCCATCATCTCTCCTTTTTAAAAAAAATATATTTTATTGATTTTTTTACAGAGAGGAAGAGAGAGGGATAGAGAGCTAGAAACATCGATGAGAGAGAAACATCAATCAGCTGCCTCCTGCACACCCCCTAATGGAGATGTGCCCACAACCGAGGTATATGCCCTTCACCGGAATTGAACCCAGGACCCTTCAGTCCGCAGGCTGATGCTCTATCCACTGAGCCAAACCGGTTAGGGCTGCCATCATCTCTTACATTGGAGAAATATTAGATAATTAAATGGAACTTATAAACAAAATTAACTTATCCAAAACTCCAATTTAATGACATGGCACAGATCCCTAATTATTAATATGGAAGATTATGTTATCTCCACTCAGAGATATTGTCTTACATAAGAATAGCAATCCAAATTTATTTTATATTTCTCAGAGCTCATTATCTCAATTTGGAGAAACATTTTTTCAACCAAAGCATTTTAAAGTGGATTTCTCTAGAACTACTGCAAGCAGCCTGTTCTTGGCAAAAGGAAAGGCAATTCATTTTCTGATTTTGGAAACCCTTTGAAAAAATACTGTCAAAAATAAATTAGAACCAGGAGTGATGTGTCATAACTGGAGTTCTTATTAGGAATGGGGCATCTCTTGGAATATACAGGAATGGATGGAATACATTCCTCAGGCAGCCTGGTTTTTCACTTCTCTGAGTCACTAATTGGGAACAAAGCATTGATTGCTCTGGAACATAACTTTACAGATCACAAACGGAAATGATGTTTTTATGTACTATTCTTAGGCGGATCACATATTACACTTGCTTGAGTGTATTAAGTAATTTCCTGGGAGCTTTTTGAGTCCACTGTGTTTTAAAATCAAGTCTCTCTCATCTTCTGTCTTCCTTGTGTGGCTGCCAACTGCTAAGTGGCTTTCTTGTGCCAAGCTTAATCAGTGGGGACCACAGTAACCCCAACAGCTGGGTAATGTCCTTTTCAGGCATCTGCAGTTATCCAGTGCTCTCACTCAATTTGCTTGTCTCTCCCTTCTCCTTCCTCCCTCCTGTACATGGTTTTATTTTCCTGTCCTTTTACTAAAGGATAAATTCGAGAATAAAATAGATGAAAATCTACAGCTTATTACGGTTACAATCAGGGAAAAATAACGCCAGCTTTAGTTCCCTCTGATCCGCCCCTCCCCCAAATATTATTTACTTTAAAATGTATACATTGCAAACAACTCTTTAGGAAATCGTCACATCATCACATTCTAGTCCACCTGGATCACACTCTTGCACGTCTCTCTGTCCAAGCCTAGGTCCTGACTGGCCCTGCTAATGAGAATGTGTTTGATTCATTTAGACGACTGTCCAAAGTGCTGCCCTTCCTTTCAAGGCTCAACCAACTGCCACCTCCTTGCATCTATTTCTCCTTTGTAACTGATTGCCTGGCTTTACTCCCCTAAAAGATTGGGAGCTCCTTGAGGTTAGTGCCAGTGTCTTGCTTATCTTGTCTCTCCACAGAGGTTATACTCGTGACTTGTTAGTGGTAGAACTCACTGCTAGTTTGATGGAAGTCACAGCAGAGCAAATGCCGACACACAGCTTCCTGGGAGTGTCACCATGGATGGTAACCAGCCAGTTTCCTGGTCACCCATTTTATTGCACATTTTGTTTGTTTTTTGTTTTTTTTTTTAAATATAGTTTATTGATTTTTTACAGAGAGGAAGGGAGAGGGATAGAGAGTTAGAAACATCAATGAGAGAGAAACATTGATCAGCTGCCTCCTGCACACCCCCTACTGGGGATGTGCCTGCAACCAGGGTACATGCCCTTGACCGGAATCGAACCTGGGACCTTTCAGTCCGCAGGCCAACGCTCTATCCACTGAGCCAAACCGGTTAGGGCTTATTGCACATTTTGAAAAAAAAATACTGAAATGGGTTGATCTATGTTATTGATCATTTACAGCAGTGTTTCTCGAAGGGTGGTATTCAGATTTCTAACTTCAGAACCAACAGGGGCTCTGGGTTAAAGTGGAGATTGCTAGACTTTACCTAACAACTTCTGAGTCAGTATCTCAGAGATAACATCCAGGACTAGGAATTATTTTAAAACAACTAACCTACGAGGATCTTAAGTGTACTGGTACATACCTTTGAGAATTGGTGATTTAGAGTAATGAGATTTTACCTTCTTTATACCCAAGGGCACTTAGGGAAGACAAAAAAATGGCTAGTAAAGATAGAGAAAAATTATACAAAATGTGATTTTTAAACCTATCTGACTTAGCCTATTTGAAGGTGTTTCCCAAAGGCAGAGATAAGTGTAAAATAAAAAGGAAATCCCTTCCAGCGAAATGTTCCTGTAATTTCTGTCACAGCAGTGTGAGAACCACAATTTTTAATTACAAGATCGGCAACTGTTTAATTAAAAACACACACACATGTCTAACTACAGAAAAGATGGAGTAGTTTCGGCAAAGTTGTTCAAAACGAATCTCTTGTTATTTTGTTTTAAATAATATTCTGCCATTCCCCATACACTCTTCTCTTTCCTAACATATTTCCCTTGCTGTGTTTTAAACCCAAACAGCCTGAGATCTATGCAGAGTCTGTTGAAATGATGTATGGGAGGCTCATCTCCTCCTCTCTAAAGGGCAACAGCTGTTCTGCTATATGCTGTCCAGAGTCATAAACTCCCTGAAAGCCAGGCGATGAATGTTCATATAATGAATAGTTTCCCTTTTCCAGTTGATTTCACTTTCATTTCATCTCTTCTAGTGAGTGGATGAAGGCAGACATTTGGCAAAACTATTTCTTCATAGTTTCTGGGTTTACAGTTGGTATTTTTGTTATTGGTAGAAGTGGAGTTCTATATGCTGTCCAGAGTCATAAACTCCCTGAAAGCCAGGCGATGAATGTTCATATAATGAATAGTTTCCCTTTTCCAGTTGATTTCACTTTCATTTCATCTCTTCTAGTGAGTGGATGAAGGCAGACATTTGGCAAAACTATTTCTTCATAGTTTCTGGGTTTACAGTTGGTATTTTTGTTATTGGTAGAAGCGGACTTCTTGGGGTGCTGTGGGGAAAAGAATTTTCTGAGGCCCCCACAGGATGATAGAGTATCGAGGAAAGCTTTCTTGATGATGTAAATTAAGGGGGTTCCCCTCCTACGTCCAATCTGTGTCCATCTTGCCATGGATGAAGTCCAATCTTTTCTTCTGCAGGACTGGAATTAAGGCCACTGCCTATACTTTCTGCTCCACATTATCCAGTCCAGTCCAGCATTTGGCCAGTTTAGCTTGTTTCCAGCTGCAGTCCATTGTGTGTGGGGTCAGCATGCTCATGGGTTATGCGTCTGCTTAAGGTCACAGGGCTATGGAGAGAGGACACGTGAATGTACTGGCCAGTGCAAGAGCGAACACGAGCACAAGAGAGAGGGAACTCATTGTTTGGGGATTTTTAACCTTCCACGATTTTATGCACTTGCTGTGGCTTTACCCTCCTAGCCAATGGTCTTGTTCCCCAGGCTAGACTGACAGACAAGCATCCTCCCTACGTCACATGACTTCACTGCACATCTCCCCCACCTCCCCCTTTGTTCAATTGCTTCCCCCAGTGATCAGCAGGGAATGGACTGGTGGTTTCTGGGAGTGTGAAGTTGTAGCTTCCTGGTGAAGCTGCCCAGATGACCATGCTTACAATTTCTGGCCTCCCCTTTGCTTTCTTCCTATTATTAATATTAATAAAGTAGCTAATTATGATACCTTTTACTTCAAATTAGATTGGATATAGTTTTTTCTTATAGGAACATTCACACATTGATAAATTCAAGTTGAAAAGGAAATGGTTTTTGGTGCCTGATCTGAAAATTCAAAATGAATCAACCTATGCAACCTACAATAGGGGGATTATTGAATAAAAAATGGATGGCCACAGAATGAAATGGTCAGCAGCAATGCTGAAGAATGTGGTAGATTTCTATGTGATAAGCATGATATAGTCCATTCAATGTGTTTAGGAATGGGTACCCATTGAAGAGTTTGTGTACACTAAAATCATGAAAGATACCCAACAATGATCATCCTTAGTGAGGGGGAAACGTGTAAGAAGGGGATGAAGTTTTGCAACGTTTTATTCTGCATTGTTGGGATTTATTACAAGGAACAGTATTGCTTTCGTAATTTAAAAAGCAATAAAGTTTGAAAAATAGAAATAGCCTCTTGCAAGGTAATATGAATATTTTTTCTGCTTCTGTTGAAGCAGAGCAATCCTTTCCCCTGAGGCTCTTAGCTATAGATTCACTGGAAGTGATTTAGATTCTATGGGACTTTTTTTCTGGGAGAATGAACACATCAATCTAGTGCAGGTAGCTGTTATTCAGAGCACTGTTGCCAAATCTGCTCAAATAATTTACGGTCCACATCTGGACTCACACATCCATTTTGCTGGAGCAACACTTTACCTGTGTGTAGGCTGGGCCACACCTTCCTTAGGCACTTCTGTGTAATGGATTTTGTGTGAGCAAACAATGGAAAGCTTTCTTTCTTTTATTTATTTTTATATCCATTAACCCACATCTAGCATATTTGAAACAAAAAGATTTTTATATAAGTGAAAGAAATAAGCCTAGATCTATGAGATATAAATTGACTGTAAATAAAATAAATATTTGTCACTGGAGAAATTGCCATATTTAAGTATATTCTTACAAAGCAACAGTCATTTTTATTACAGAACCAACCCAAGAAGAATAAACCTACAAGTAGACAAAGCTGAATTTGTTTTGACATTGAGAAATATGAGGCAGTTAAAACGAACAATCATCTCAAAACAGATCAGAAAATATCTGAAACAAGAAGGTTGATTTGACCCGTTCATTTTACGTGTATCTGTCCAAAGCTGGCTGACTCAAGAAAAGCTATTTAATTTCCAGCAATGTTAAAGTAATTAAAGTAAAAACAAATCTATGTTTTCAGCTAAATGAGAAATGCAAGCAATACTGTGGTATTCTTTGTTGTGCTTTAAAATTATAGTAATAATCTTAAAGGTACTGAAATGTTTGAAATGATATTATGAAAAGCAGTATGTACTGATAATACTAAATATGTATATTTGCCAATGGCTAAAAGTTTTAAAAAATTTTATACTTTAAATGTGAAAAAAAACCAAATCTTGTGATACTAAATAAATGGTAGATGATAATATGCAATATCACATTGTTATTAGTTAGAAAATAAAATGTTTGTGTGCGTTTGCCAAAATGTTTTCTAGTTGTGTCTCCCCTTGAAATATGCTGATCTTAAAATGATCATGATTTAATGGAACAACGGCATTTTAGATCAAGGGTAAATCCTTTTCTGAGCAGGTCACCAAGTTTCTCTTTGTTGCTGATTTCACTGAAAAGTAACATAATTTTAATATTGCCTCTCATTTGCATATTTCCAAAACTATTAATCTGGTCTCTTTCAATTTTAACCTTGTATTATAATTCCGTGTGTGCACAAATAGGGTATCCCATCGATCTTTATATTCCCTAAATGTTTGGCCCAATACATTGATCAGAATGCTTAATCAACAAATGTTTTATGAAAAAAGGATTAACAAATAGGGTGTAATTTCACTGAAGATATTTTATTATCTTGGCTATAACACAATAATGCAGTTTTTATTTTTCATTACTTACCAATTGAATGTTTCTGCTCTCAGTGAAACCTAAGCTTTGGGTTACTGTGACATGTTACTAAAAATAGAAATATTATACCTCCTTTTCTAGGAAAACAGGTAAATTTTACCTCAACTTAGAGGTGTGATATCCTGTACCTGATATAAAATTGCACCATTGGAAAGTCTCCAGAGTTGTACTACTGCATATGAATTTGACCTTATAAGGTTTTTATGGAAATTTGGTGAAATCAATTTCTAATTTCTAATAATCTTATTTTCTTATTCTGACACTATATTAAGAAAATGTTCCAGAAACCAGAAATTACATTAATCATCTTGGTTAAATAGTATTTTTTAGACCAACTAAATTATTTCTTGATGGTTTAATCAACTAGTATAAAACTTAGATATTTGTTATTTTATTTCTGGTATTTACCTAGCCTAAAGTAGCTCCTCATTATAGGTTAAAAATAAAGACAGATAAAAACATCTCATATCTCTCTAATGCTTTCCTATGCAAAATACTGTGGGAATCAAAAGGAACACTATTACTATCAGAAGAATAAAATTTGTCATTATGAAGGAGGAGAATATATCTTTCCCTAAAGATAAGTCATGACCTTATGTTTACATTTTAATCCTTGATAACTAATCATCTGTATTTCAGAGTAATTGAAGTCTTCTTGTTCTTACCTTCCCATCTCCTGACTTACTCTTCCTTTTGTACTATCATGTTCAAGCCTTTTCTTTTGAGATAAAAAGGTAAAATAGATCTAGTTACCTCTTATGACATATACTAGTGGCCTGGTGCACGAATTCGTGCACATTGAAAGATTAATTAGAAGAAATACTTTAATATCGCATTCATCCTTTCTCTATATTAGAAGTGTCAACCAAATTCACAATCAACAATGACAGATCAAAACACATGCGTGTGATTGGCGCCAGTGAGAGCTTTATATGTATCACACATGCGCAAGTCAACTTAGCCTTTTATATATATAAAATAAACTTGCTTAATTAGCTTTCTGATGTAGCTAAATTTTTTCCAGTCCAGTGAAGCACCCCAACGTCTCTTTCAGGTAATTGTCAGCAACACAGCAGTAAATAGCAACATGAAGCAGGTTATTATTGTAGATCATGCAGGGAGAACAAAGGATAAAATATTTAACTGCAGCAGTGTTTGACTATATTCTGCACAGTGAGAAAACCTAAAGTCATTTTCAAGGTCCACCATTTCTTACTTCTTTTTAGTTGGGTCAAGTTTTTAAACTTTCTAAATCTCCATTTTCCAGCTAATGAAAAGAAAATAGGATTCTACTGAGTCTCCTATCTGCCTGCTCGAGGGCTTTTGTGAGGATCAAATGAGATGAAGCATGGGAAAATGCTTCACAGACATTTGGTTAAAGTGTAAAATGTTTGCACCTGGCTATAAAGCAAGTCATGTTCCTGGGCTGAAGAAACTGCAAGGAGGCTAGTTGTCTCTAGGGAGAGGAAGCCATGCATTACTACATGACGTCATTACCCTGTGCCCACAACCACCGTTTCTGGGCTGGGCTGGGCTGTGGGCTGCATTTTGTGCCATTGGGTCTTGGCTGTGATTTGGTGGGGTGTCGCTCCGTAGTGGTGGTGGGGCCTGTGTCCCACTTGGGGGAAGCCGAGTGTTGCTTTGTTGGTGCCAGGTCTGTGGTGCTGTTTCTCTGTAAATGGCCAGT
Source organism: Myotis brandtii (assembly GCF_000412655.1). Taxonomy (NCBI): domain Eukaryota; kingdom Metazoa; phylum Chordata; class Mammalia; order Chiroptera; family Vespertilionidae; genus Myotis; species Myotis brandtii. The sequence goes on along the minus strand of NW_005366455.1, from coordinate 1,056,572 downwards.
GCGCATCACGGCAGCTCCTGTGTTGAGCGTCTGCCCCTTGGTGGTCAGTGCGTGTCACAGCTACTGGTTGGACAGTTGGAGACTTAGCATATTAGCCTTTTATATATATAGATATTAGACTTTGCCTCCAGAGGAGTTGGAAAAACTGTTAGTTCCAAGGGAGAGATCAACTAAATGGACTTTTAGACATTATTTGGTTTCTAGAAGAAAAAATATGCATATGTGAATAGGTACTTTCTCAAGAATTATGTCAAAACACACACCGGTGACTAGGAAAAGATAACAGTGAACTATTATCATTTATTAGCACATTAACATGCATTTACTATTTCAGTTTGTTTGGCTTTACTAATATTTAGCTAAACAAATACCTACTACTCAGTAACCTGAGTAAATATCTTTCAAGAACTTATCATGCAAAACTCTATGTAAAGAATCAAAAGACCTAATTTCTATTCTCTAAGATTTTACAACATAAAGAGGAGAAAGACCAAAATAAATTATTATGCAAAATCATATGTGTAGTTATTGCAAGTCAATTTATTGCTTTGATAATGACTAATAAGTGATAAAAGTAATGAATACTTATCAAGTGTTTATTATGTGTCAGACCTGGGACTCACAATCAGCAAGGTCCTTACTATTATACTCTTCATCTTACAAATGATAAAACTGAGACAAATTTTGTTCCAATGCCACAGAGTTAGTAGGTAGTAGAGTTGTGATAAATGGTCATGTTGGGGGAAAAAGGAAGGTGACAAAAGTAACTTGGTAATAAATAGTGTTTTGACTTGATACTCTAAGGATGAAGACACAAAAGAAATGTACAAACACAATACTCTAATTAGTAAATCTGCTCACAGGAGCATATGCTAGCAACTCTAAAACTGTTTTGCATAGTACTAGCATTAAATATATTTTAAATAATGAAAGCCAGGCTTCTTACGATCAGGTAACACTACTCAAAAAAGCAAAGTTACAGATATGCAAAGGGACAAGTTACAGTGAGTCCTTTGGTACTGGATTGGAATTGGGAATATCTGTATGATATTTATTAGTATATCAGTCAATCGCTTATTTATGAAGATCCTTGGGAGAAACTTCTTTCGGAATGACGGAAAGTTATGTAGTTCTAAAGCATCTGGCTTTTAAACTTATATATCATGGATATTCTGACTTTCAAAAATCTCTTTCCCTCCCTGGTGATTGAGACACTTAGAATCCTATTTTTAGCCAATTTAGCTATTTTATTAAATTATTTAAAATATTTTATATTCCTGCAGTTAGCTGTATTTTATTTTTATTCTAATATCTTCTTTATTTTTTGATGCATTTGATTATTTATATCATGTGAAAATTTCTTAAACCTCTAAACTTTTAAAAATTTAATCTTTTTGCAATTAAACACACACACACACACACACACACAAACACACAAAGGATAGGTTAACTTTACCTGAGTTGGAGCCAAGAGGTGATACCTGAATGGAGAATTGAAAGACAAGGGTATTTATTTGGTAGACATGAGGATAAAGACATTCCAGATGGAATTTACAGCATTTTTTCAGGCACAAATTTGTGAAAACAGCATCACATGTCATTGGACTATAAGGAGTTGATTTTTTTAGAAGAAATGAATGGGGAGAAGAAAGATTTGCAGGTTAAACAGAGGCCAACTTACAAAACCAAAACACTGAGCTTGGACTATTTCCTGTACCCAACAGAAATTCAATGAATAATTTTAAACATGAGAGAAATGTGAATTGATTTGTTATTTTTAAAAAATTACTTTAGAACAATATAGACAACCATTTTGAGGGTGCAAGAGGTTAGAATTCAGGATATAAATGAAATAGCTATTGAAATATTCCAAGGCAAATATGAAGAAAAGTATATGCCTGGCACAGTGCTAAGAGCTTCTACATATATTATTTTGTTTAGCACTGTGTTCTAATCACACCACTCTCTTCATAGTCCCATGAAAACATTCCTACAATTACACTAGTACTATTACTTTCATTTTATCATTTTCTCTGTAAATAAGTACTGGTTCAAATCATTAATTTAAATAAGAAAGAGAAGAAATTGAAGAAAGACCAGGATTAAGCTGTTGCAATTACAACAAAGAGATGGTGGCAGTTTCAGTTCTTATTTAAGAGGTAGAATGGACAACACTCAGTGTCTTTAAATATAATTGATGACTTTCCTTCACAAGTTGCTTCCCATAGTGTGTCATGTTTTTTCTTCCCAGGTCATTCTTAGCATTATTTTGGGGATAAAGTAATGTAGTGTTAACCCAGCTACCTGGATTGCTGCATGACCAAGTGGACCAGGTATAGATTTAGAAGCCACACAACTCAATATTTTATCTGAAAATATTCTTATCTAAAATGACAACAGTGCTTACCTCTTAGCTTGAAGCCCAGGCTTAAGTCAAATTTATGCAGTTAATATCTGCATTCCTCCAATTTAAACCCAGACCAAGACAGACTGACCAGTGGACCTGCAGAGGCAGCTAGTCAGGCGTGGCATGTGGGTTCTCACTTCTGCCTCACTTCAGAGAGAAGAGAAGGCTGTGAAGAATCAGGAAGGGCATTAAATTGCTCCGAACTTTGTGGCTCCATAAAAGCAACTAGAAAGGCCAGTTAATTCTCCCAAAACCTTTCCAATTTTGTTTGAAATGAAAAAAAAAATCTTGCTTTTGGGGCAAAAATTTGGAGAAGACCAATATATAATTTTCATTTGATATAAAATATCAGAATGTTAATGATAAATTACAAAGTAATAAAATTGGAATGTTTTAAAAAATTATGTCTCTGACAATTGAGCAAATGTTCAAGCATGTGTACATACAAAATGGCAACCCTCCTAAGTCTTATTAATAAATGTTAGCTTAAAAATTAGGCTTGGCCAAAGAGATTCTCAGATAGAGGTCTTGGGGAAGAGCAATGTTCACCAAGCCATTACAGGTAATGACATCGACAGAAAGAGAGATGGTTGACTAGCATCCTATGTGCCTTCACTGCGTCTCACATGTCTTCACAGGGGAGCTTCATATCTCCCCTGGAGTGTTCCATGGGGAAAACTCATGTTCATTTCTAGTTTGACTTCTCAGAAATTGTTCCACCTCATGAGATTCTATTCAAGATCCCCGCTCTAAAGATCAAAATAAGTTTTTTTTTGTTTTGTTTTTTTGTTTTTAGCCATACAGGAAACTCTAGAATGTGATGCTACCAGCACAGCTGTAGACAGTCTGCTCCCTGGTGTTAGGCACAGAGAAGCTATTGTGTACTTCAGGTCCTGATCCATTGTTCACCTTCTTATGCATGAGCTTAGGCATAGGACTTAACTTAGCTGTGTCTCAGTTTCTCTTGTGTAAAAAGTGTGAGAAATATAATTACTTACCTCTGAGGGATCTTATAACAATAATTAATGCCTTAGAACTCTACAAATAAAAATCATTCCGCACAGACGTTAATTACTATTAGTCAAAGAACAGCCGTAAGGCCAAATACCAGAAGGTGGTGGTGGGCAGGCTTTTAACTTCCTTAATGAAGGTCAAGTAGCAGTTAGTAGGAAGAATAGTGGAGAAAAGTAAAATAATTAACAAAGGACTTACAATTAAGTCATTACATTAGCAGAACTTAAGCACCAGGCATCTACTGAAAATGAGTCTGGAGTGCATATTTCACACTGAAAATCACTGGAAAATTTAATGACGATATTTCTTGAAAGAGAAAATTAATTTAACAATACTTGAATCACAGAGGTCTGGACAAATTTTGAGGGATATTGCTGTACTCTGTATAATCAAAATAAGACTAATTCAGTTAACAGACACCATGTGAGTCCACCTGAGACAGTCCTTTTATTATGTTCAGTAGTTCAAGATGTGAAAACTAATAAATCCTTAGGACTACAGAAGACATAGTTCTCAAAGTAGAAAATCCAGAGTCTCTCTTATCTGTTATTTTATAATTGAGGAAGACAAGATATTGTGTCTTAATGATGTCTGAAAGGCTGATATTTTTGAAGATATGGTTATTTTCCCATGGTTTCTATAGCTGTATCTTCTGGCTTCTTGCCATGGTTCGTTCTCTGGCTACAGTTGGGAAGCATGAGGAAGACAGGTACTCGGTTCTCCCTGATAATTCTTGTACACCATGACCTTGTGAATCTTATGGGGTGATTTCTGTAAGTTTTCTGAATTCCGAAAGGTATTCTGAGCAGAAATTTAGAGGATTCTCAAGTCCTTTCCATCCTAAAATTGTGGAAATTCTAGTAGTCAGATAGTCCAGATTATTTACTTCTGATCCTTTCTCAAGACTTCTGCAAGACGACTTAAGTGTTCTCAGTATTACAAGCTACTGCAATAGTCCAAGGGCAGAAATGTTGTGACCATGCATTGGAGCTGTGTGTGGGTGAGCTAAGCAATGAGGCCAGCTGGAAGGCTGAAGAACTTGTGGTCACGGTCAGGTTTGGGGAACAACGCTTATTATCTTATGCATCTACACTGTATCTGACAACTGCTTATTTTTGTGGGGATCAAATTCAACATGAACTGAATTTGTACAGCCATGGCTCTCTTCCCATTTCAGATTCAAAATATCCCAAAATCTAACAGGCATTTTCATTCCATTTCTTTTCAAGGAGAAAGCAGGTTCAGAGAAATTAAATAACTGCCTAAGATAGTTTAACAAAATAAGATGACTTTGACTTTCAGTCTAGTGATCTTCCATGTATACCCTATTGATCCTCTCATATCATAATTATTTAAGTATTGAAAGAGGCTCTATAAAACATGAGTGGTCCACTTCCTGTTGGACCTCACTACAGAAAACCAGAATATGCCCGCACTCATTTAAGCCCCAGTCACACAGAAGTAAAAGGAGTCACTGACTTGAATGCACTAAGGAGCAGTAATGGAAAGATGAGAAAAGATGCTAAAATATTCACTTTCACCAATCACCATGTTTAGGAAAACCATGGGCTCATCCATTTTTACAACCACAATTTATGGAGAATCTGTTCGGTATCATTCCTACTAAATATTGGGATGACATGACAGTCAAGAGAGACTAGATCCTTTCCCTCAAGGACATAACCATGTGTGTGGGAGACAGACATGATGCAAATAAACCCCAAACAAGTATTTAATGACAAGTGTGAGCAGTGCTAAAGTGAATTTAGTCCTAACCAGTTTGGCTCATTGGATAGAGCATTGGGCCAAGGACTGAAGGGTCCCAGGTTTGATTCCGGTCAAGGGCATGTACCTTGGTTGTGGGCTCAATCCCCAGTAGGGGGTGATCAGGAGGTAGCTGATCAATGTTTCTCTGTCATCACTGTCTCTAACGCTCTACCCCTCTCCCTTCCTCTCTGTCAAAAAAAATCAATAAAAATATATTTTTAAAAATAAAGTGAAGTTAAACATACTAATGGGGGAGGTACATAATTTAGTCTGCAGCAATATATTTTTTTATTGCTAAAAGTATTACAAAGAGTATTACATATGTGTCCTTTTTTTTTCCACGGAGACTCTTTCCTCCGGAATGTCATGCTCTCCTTCCCGCCCTGGTCTCTGCCATCCCTGCTTCCGAGCGGACTGCTGCGCAGCAGCAGCAGAGGTGCCTGCAGGGTGTGCTGGCTTTGCCTCCCAAAGCATCACCTGGAGGAAGAATGTGGAGGGTTTGCAGGAAGAGGGCGAACCACGTTCTCAGCGAGAAGCCCAAGATCTCCGGAGA
>NW_005366455.1:1040781-1048949 GCF_000412655.1 Myotis brandtii | reverse complement strand
CCCACCAGCAGTGCATGAGTGTTCCTTTTTCTCCACATCCTCTCCAGCACTTGTCGTTTGTTGATTTGTTGATGATAGCCATTCTGACAGGTGTGAGATGGTACCTCATTGTTGTTTTGATTTGCATCTCTCGGATGATTAGCGACTTTGAGCATGTTTTCATATGTCTCTTGGCTTTCTGAATGTCCTCTTTTGAAAGGTGTCTATTTAGATCCTTTGCAGTCTGCAGCAATATTATTCTTCATCCATTTACAACACATTTAGGTCTTAAGAGGTACATGCCGAACTTGTCATAGTTAATCAATTTGAAATCATGGGGCAGATGCTCAAAACATTCAACTTTAAGATTTCTCATATGGTTCATATGGTTATTAGGATTCAAAGAGATGAATACTATCAGAAACAATTGAAGAATTTAAATAATTAAAAGTGTTGGTAGAACTAAAGGGGGAAAGCAATAATCCTAACTAGTAACTCCCTACCAGGTACGTATCCTAGAAGTCCCAGTTTAGAAAGAGAGGTCAACAGCAAAGGAGACAAAATTTCGTATGATGAGCCTTATTTTCATTTATTCTACTTCCTCTTTATAAACTCAAAGTTGTAACTCTTGTATGTCTCATTTAAATAAGAAGGCCTTAATTATTTTGGTATATGGAACTTGAGAAGGAGAAGCGATTCAGAAAAGGAAGCAAGGAAGGCTCTGGGTACCACACAGAAATCAGAGTCCAGATTGGATTGGCCTATTATAAATATTAGGATCCACGGTAACTGCTTTAGTACAGCTTCTAGGTTTTCTTGGCAACACCCTGCCTCAATGTTCCACTAACATGAGTTCCCAGTACAGAACTACAGTCCTTATTGACTCATTATTAGGGTTAGTCAGGTGTGGAATGGGTTAGGAATTGCTATAAAATCCCATTATGTCCTCTTTCTACTCTTTATCTGAACCAGCCTAGGGCAGTGCACTGTGTATAATGGTGTAGAAAGAGAAAGCTTAATTCAGAGACCTGTAACAGCTCACAGGAAGAACATTTTTAGAAAACAGGACACATACACATCTCAGCTGCTCAACACTTGCTCCCTCCAAATGCTAAGATACACTTCCAGTATTCAAGTTCAAATGCTGAGTGTTGAGACCTTGTAGTGACAGTGAACATTTTGAAGAACTGTTGTCATTGAGATCAATATGGAATTCATTCCACCTATAGGCTCAAGAGAAGTCCCTTTGTACTTGGTCAGGTTGTCTGGGACCTGGCACCAGACCTCTTCATTCTCTGGGGGATAGAGCCAGGCCACATGGTTGAGTCCATACTCATATTCCAGACTCAACCTCTAAGGCTGCTTTCCTGACATCTGCTTTAATATTTCCTCATGGTAACCATATTTCCAACTCTAGCTTCCTTTAATGCAGAGCATTAAAAGGCATGGACAGCCCTGGGAACTGTGAAAATCCTGGTGAATGGCATCAGGCAATCCCATTTGGGTGTAGGGTTATAGAAAATCAATTAAAGTTAGATATTTTTACATTAAAAATAATACAACTACTCTGAAAAAAATTAGTAGCTTGTTTTATACAAACTAGACAGTCTCAGCCTGGTGTCTGGGATAACCAGCTGTTGACAGCTGTAAAGATCCATGGGAGTCTGAAGTTTCAGTTTGTGAATCATTTGATGATCTTTGGATGCTTAGTTATGATCATCCACTTCATAAACTGTGAAAGGGTATCTTTACAGTGCTGAGCAATTTCTTGGGGAACTGGTGATCTGGCTCATGATTCAAACTAATGTCTCTGGCCTGTCCTCAGTCCATATGAGAAACAGAAATGACCGTCACTCTCAAACGGGACATGGAGGATGGACTCTGCCCTTAGAAATGACTCTTCCTGAGAAATGATGTTCCCGTTGTCTTCCTTCTATACCTCAAAATTCTGCTGCTCTACGAACTCCAGTCAAAGAGTGGTCACCAGTCCACTAATTAAAGATTCACCCAAGAATTTTTCATGGTCAGGTCCTTTAAGGACATTCAATTTGGAAGTGAGTCAAGCACACCAGCCCTCATAATAAGGAAGGTGGACTAGACCTCTCATGTACCTTTTCCCAAATCTTTTCTCTCTGATGCTCTCTCACTCTCACACCCTTTTGCTCCACCTCAGCAGTGGAGAGACAAACCAGTTCTTCTCGTTCTTATAACCCTTCCCTAAAGGTTTTATTCTGACACCTAGACAGATCTCCATTGAAATGCCAATCTTCTGCTACATGCATGTGTTGCATGTGTTTGGTGAGTTTCTGTATGTGCATGGTTTGGAAGTGGAGGAGTGAGAAAAAACAACAACTCATTGTTCCCTTTTTTAGTTTATTGCCACAGGAAAATACTTCACAGCTCACTCTCTTCCATGTAATTTTTATAGCCTCATTGCAGGTAAAGGAGCTTACATAGATACCCAAGCCAGTTGCACAAATGAGTTCCTACTGAAACTTTTTTTGCTTGGCTTTGTAAATAGATTTGACAACAGCTTCCAAGAAATTATATCTGATGTTTCAAGGCCAGACCTGGCTGTCAAGCATGCTGAGTCATATCCATTGAGTCAGAGAGTGCTAAGCTGTAAGGGAATTTTTCCAAGATTAGCCAACTTCCTTACTTTAGGATGAGGAAAATGGCAGAGTTCCCAGGCCAAGGATCCTGAAGAGGTTAGAAAGCTCCCCTCTTTAAGAGTTTGTATATTACTTGTTTGTTTTTTCTTCAAGGTCTTACCATTTTCTCAATGGTCAAACCCAACTCTAGCTCAACCTCCTGGGAACTAGAAATGTATAGCTCAAATTGTTTTTTCTAATAAACATAATTATGGGAGAAAGGAGGAGACATAACATGAATAGTTTAATTAAATTTCTATAGACTCAAATAAATACATAGCTAAATGCTATGAGACTAATGTTGGAGACCTCAGTATTATAAAAGTAAAAGATCATTAATAGATCCAGATCCTTCTTTGAGTTTAACCCTTAGATGCTCACAAAGGAACAAGAGTCTACTGACTTGTTAAAAATGGTGGCCTAGATATGACAAATTAAAACATAATTAGAACTCATAGGTTCCAAACTAAGTAGAACCCACAAAACAAGGTGAGCTGGCTTTCATCTTTAGAAGAGGCTATTTATCAAGAGTCAGGTATAGAACTTCTATGTAGCTTAAGGTTTACAATCAAAATAAAAATACATATTAAATAGAAAAATAAGTTATCCTTTCTTAAATGGTAAATATCCCAAGCTAAAATCATTGCACACAAATTCTTATCACACTGAAGAAATTCAGTGACCTCCTGTAATAAGTCTGTAGTCTTCATAAACTGACCTCAATGGGAAAAGGACCAAGGAATTTACCAGCATGTTTAAAACCACAAGGACATTACAAATTAAATAATCAAATAACTAGACCCACATTCACATTATATTCACACATTTCTCAATATGTGATGCCAAGGTAAGATTCCAAGTCATTATTTGTTTGCTTTTCTCTAATTGTTAAGCAGAAGCAAATAAAACTTGCTTTACACCCAGTGTGACATTACTCTAAGAACAATCCAGAGGCTTGTCATTTTTTCCAATAATATAAAAAGTTTTTCTAACAAAAGCATTACTAAATTAGGATAAATATAGGGCAAAATTATTTCCATTATCTTTACCTTCAATTTTTTTTCACAGAAATTCCATAATTTCAATTCTATAAACACCGTGCTATTTACATTGAAGATATAAAACATTTAATTGAATGCTATAAACTGATTTATATATATTTATGCTGGCTCCTAAAAACCTATAAATTTTTTTCTTTGCCCAAATAAAATATATTTGCAGCTGAGACTAAATATAGATGACATTTAGAAAATATATTTTCTCCCCCGGTTCCTTTTTATCCATTTGAATAAAAAAGTAGATATAGAAGGGTAAAAAACTCCTTACTGTTAAGCAATAAAGAGGTGACATTCATAATCAGCGATAAAATAAGAGTTGTCCTAAAGGCAGAGGTAAGGGAATGTTTGTGGCTCAGCCCTACTACCCATAAAGCTTATCCCTGGGGCCTGATGAGGAATTTAAGGAGTTTCAGGAAAGGTCTTCCCCATCACTTACCTAATTTTATTAAAATTCATTATCCTGGATCTTAAGACGTTTTGATGACTTAAAGTCACCCACTAAAATGCACAAAGCGGTGTATGCTTCCTGAAATGATTGTTTAGTTTTGAATATTTTACTTTCTTACTGCATTTATCCTCTTATAACTTGCTTTCTCACTCAACATTAGGTTGTAGGAATCATGCATGCTGATGTGGGTAGAGCATTCCATAGTCTTCAGCATTTTTGCTATTACACCCAGGGAAGCCAGGAGCGTTCTTGACCATATATTCTGCTGCACACGTGCAAGGAAGTCTTGAGACTCTGTTCCAAGGAGTGCCATTGCTGGGTCATAGATTATGTGCATTCTCAAACCCACTAGGAATACTAAATTGTTTCCTCGAAAAGGTTACCACCAGTAGTGCCAAATAATTCACACTGCTTCCTTCCTTTTTTTTTGCATTGGTTATTGTGCATCTCAATTTTGCAAGTCATCCTGGACCCACTGGTCTCTCCTTCCTTCTTTTCCTCTCTCCCTTCTTCCCTCTGTACTTTCTTCTCTACACTGCATCACTGACATGGAAACAGACATATGAGTGGCTAAGTTTTCTAGGGTAGAGAGTGGAGGTGGGGAGAAGGATCTAGATATGTTTTGCAGGCTTTTTAACACAGGCATCGCTACTTCAAGCTCTGTGGCGAGACTGTTGTCAGTTTGGCCATGCTCACAGAACGTTTTCCAGAGTGCTTTAGCATCGTTGACATTTAAAAGGTGACCTCCTGAATCAGTCAGTGATCAGTGTCAAATGCTTTAGAGCAAAGTAGCTGTTTTGAGAATCTGTACCAACCGTGTTTTAAAGGGTGCGAAATAGATGAAATCTTTTACTAACCAGCTGCAACCGCTGACTCCACTGTTTCCATGGCAACCCATCCCAAGGCAAGGTATTCCAAAGACTCTTTATTAAAGAAATATCAGATAGCCCCAGGGGGCCCCTAGTCATGTCAGACCACCATACCCACAATAGCAAGGATTATCCTTTCGCCCATCAGAAGGGCTTAATCCTCCCGCAGATTTCATGACTTTCTGACACCTCTTGAGAGGAATAAAATTCCATCCAAAGCTTTTCCCTTCATTTTGCTTTCTTGGAGCCAATAGTATTCACAGTACAATGCAGGAGGAAATGGGGGTTGGGAGATGGGTCCGTTCTGCCTCCAATGGCTCTACTTATGCAAGCTGTGTGGAAATGTTTAATACAAGGATTTAGAAGACCTAGGTTTTAATCACTCCAGCTTACTGCTTGATATTAATACTTGAGGCTTGGGTTCTTCCTCTTTAAGATGACAGAATTAAACTGGATTACCTCCAAAGTTCTTCAAGTTATCAACTGAAACATATGATGCCGTGTGCTATCTGCCAGTTAAGACTTCCATGGAAACCGACTTCCTCCCCCAGAAAAAGATCAATAATAAGAGCAAAGTTGAAGTCCTAAGAATCTGGCCAGCACTGCACCCCATTTTTTGCCTGGTCGGTTCTTGTGCAGGAGGCAACCAATCGATGTGTTTCTCTCACATCAATATTTCTCTCTGTCTTTCCCTTTCTCTTCCTCTCTCTCTAAAAAATTAATGGAAAAATATGCTCAAGTGAGGATTTAAAAAAAAAAAAAAGATCTGGTGTTTTTTTTCCTGCACAGACCACTCTGTTGGGATTTAGGAGGATCAGCTTTTATAATTCATCATGTTACAAAACGTAACTGTTTAGTGCTAATCACTGCAGAGTCATGATCTCCTTTGACAAATATAAGCTTGAGTTCATTTCTAAATTTACCTTGCAGGAATGACATTTAGTCGGGACTTCTCTGCTCACTTGCTCTCCATCCCATCACTGACTATTTGAGAAGCTGTTGCCCAGTGGATAAGGGGATAAGGCCGGAGGGTGAACAACCTGGTTTCCATTTCTGCATCTGTCCCTTCTGGGCTCTTTGACTTTGAGCCACCTCCATACCCTCTCTGACCTCAGTTTCCACATATGTAAAATAGGAATAACAATGGTACTTCCATCATAGAGTTGGGAGAAATAAGCTAAAACTTGTAAAGCACTTAGTGCCTAACATATCTTAAGCACTCAATAGTTATTAGCTACTATGACTTTTTCATTCCAGAAGCATTCCTTAGGGTATCATTCAGGGCACTGCAGTGCTCATCTATATGTATAAAACCCTAATATGCAAATAGACCGAATGGTGGAAAAACCGAACAACCGGTCGTTATGACGTGCACTGACCACCAAGGGGGGTCATGCGCTGAACATGGCAGGCGTTGGCAGCAGGTGGCAGAGCGCGCGGAACATAATGAGTGTCGGCTGCAGTGGGATGGTAGAGCAGGTGAGTGGGGACACCAGACCAAGGTAGGGCACCAGTCACTGTCATTGGGGCGAGCCTCTGGTGGTTACTGAAAATTCTTTGCTCCCGCATGCCACGGTCCCACCCGGCACTCACACCTGCTGCAAGTGCCGGGCTCACTCGCATCTGCTGCCGGCACCTGAGCCACCTCTCGCACCCACTGCCAGCGCCTGGTGCCAGTCCCGATTGCTTGGCGCCATCAGCGGGTGTGAATTACTGAAAATTCTTTGCTCCTGTGTGCCACGGTCCCATCTGGCACTCACACCTGCTGCCAGTGCCAGGCCCGCTCGCACCTGCTGCTGGCGCCGGAGCCACCTCTCGCACCCACTGCCAGCATCTGGTGCCGGTCCCGATTGCTTGGCGCCATCAGTGGGTGTGAGCGGCGGCTGCCAGCCCCGATCACCCCTGAGGGCTTTTCCCCCCCCCCCTGCTCCTGAGGGGCAATCGGGGCAGCAGCTGCCACTCACACCTGCTGCTGGTGCCGGCCTCAATTGCTCTGCGCCATCAGCGGGTGCAAGGGGGGCCGGTGCCATCAGCATGTGGGAGCGGCAGCAGCGGGAGCAGGGCTGCAGGTGGACAAGGGACCAGTGGGCCACGGTGAGAGGGTCTGGGCAGGGTCACGGAGGATGGGCCGAGACCTGCCCCTGTGCCCACCGCAGCCTCATGGCCCACAGTTCTTTCAAAGTGCACGAATTCGTGCACTGGGCCCTAGTTTACTTGATAACAGTCTAGTTGCCCAAATGTTTATTTGCCTCCAAAGTAAGCAGTTTATTGCTTACTTAATTGGCCAATGCATTCTAGCATATTTTATCCTGCTTGAATAATAGCAAAAAGTCTACTATGAAGAATTCTTATAATTTTAGAAATTATTAGAATTAATACATAAAAATGAATGTAGAAATTCTTTAAAAATATTGGCAAACTACTTTTAATCCTTCTATCTATATATATAAAAGGCTAATATGCTAAGGAATGGTGGCTGCTGGCCCCAATCGTCCCTGAGGGCTTTTCCACCTCCCCCTGCTCCTGAGGGGTGATTGGGGCAGCAGCCGCCACTCGCATCCGCTGATGGTGCCAGCCTCAATTGCTCTGCACCATCAGCGGGTTCGAGCAGGGCCGGCTCCATCAGCATGTGGGAGCAGCAGCGGCGAGAGTGGGGTTGCAGGCAGACAAGGGAACAGGGGGCCACTGTGGGAGGGGCTGGGCAGGGTTGCGGAGGATGAACTGAGACCTGCTCCTGTGCCCACTGCAGCCTCATGGCCCATAATTCTTTCAAAGTGCACGAATTCGTGCACTGGGCCCTTGTTTACTTGATAACAGTCTAGTAAGTTCCTCAAGTTTATTTGCCTCCAAAGTAAGAAGTTTATTGCTTACTTAATTGCCCAATGCATTCTAGTATATTTTATCCTGCTTGAATAATAGCAAAAAGTCTACTATGAAGAATTCGTCTAATAATTTTAGAAATTATTAGAAGAATTAATACATAAAAATGAATGTAGAAATTCTTTAAAAATATTGGCAAACTACTGTTAATCCTTCTATCTATCTTATCTAATAAAAGAGAAACATGGTAATTAGCCGTACGGCTGCTACCCTTCCCATTGGCTAATCAGGGCGATATGCAAATTAACTGCCAGCCAAGATGGCGGCCGGCAGCCAGGCAGCT
>NW_005366455.1:1036629-1037543 GCF_000412655.1 Myotis brandtii | reverse complement strand
GGGCTGCCGGGCTGCCAGAGGGATGTCTGATTGCCATCTTAGGCCCAATCCCCTGGGGAGCAGGCCTAAGCCAGCAAGTGGTCACCCCCGAGGGGTTCCAGACTGCGAAAGGGCACAGGCCGGGCTGAGGGACCCCCCTGCCCCCGAGTGCACAAATTTTTGTGCACCGAGCCTCTAGTATATATATAAAAGGCTATATATAGGGTCCTTCCTTCCATCCAGGTAATGATGTCACATAGCAATGCCCAGCTTCCTCTCCCTAGCGATGACTAACCTCCTTGCAGTTTCTTCAGCCCAGGAGCACGACTTACTTTATAGCCAGGTGGAAACACTTTACACTATAAACAAATGTCTGTGCAGCATTTTCCTGTGCATCATCTCATTTGATCCTCACAGAAGTCCTGGAGTAGGGAGATAGGAGACTTGGTAGAATCCTATTTTCATTAGCTGGAAAATGGAGATTTAGAAACTTTAGAAACTTGACCTGGCTGAAAAGAATAAATGGTGGATCTTGAAAATGACTTCAGGTTTTTTCACTGCGCAGAATATAGTCAAACACTGCTGCAGTTTAAATATTTTACCCTTAGTTCTCCCTGTGTGATCTACAATAATAATCTACTTCATGTTGATATTTACTGCTGTGTTGCTGACAATTACCTGAAAGAGAAGCTGGGGTGCTTCACTGGACTGGAAAAAGTTTACATCAGAAAGCAGGTCTAATTAATCAAGTTTGTTCTATATCTATAAAAGGCTAAGTTGACTCGTGCATGCACAATACATATAAAGCTCTCGCTGGCGCAATTGCACATGTGTGTTTCAATCTGTCATTGTCGATCGTGAATTTGGTTGACACTTCGATTATAGAGAAAGGGCAAATAGCTATATTAAAATATTTCTTCTAATTAATTTCCTTT
>NW_005366455.1:1015339-1032935 GCF_000412655.1 Myotis brandtii | reverse complement strand
ATCTGTCATTGTCAATCGTGAATTTGGTTGACACTTCTATTTTAGAGAAAGGGCGAATAGCGATATTAAAATATTCTAATTAATTTTCTTTCAATGTGCATGAATTCATGCACCAGGCCACTAGTTGCTAATATTTATAAAGCAGTAAAATAAAATAAGATTTTCTGTGTTTTCTTTAAACCAATCTGTTATTTTTAGTTTGTTCAGAGTCAAGTAGTTTCTCTGTATATCTCAGTATAATTGAGACACGAGATTTTTCTACTTTTCAGTTCACAGGTGAATCTCAATGTTACAAGACCTTCTGGTCCCCTCCTTTTCTCCCTTCTTCCTCTCCCTCATTCCATCCTTGTGGTTCCCCCTTTCTAAATTTTCCAATTACTAAAGCTAATTAAAAAGTAACTTCAAAATAACTTCAGCAATCTAGACCTTTGATAACTACAAGTATTAGGAACCCAAAGGAGAACATTCTCCCGTACAACCACTGACCACAACAATATTTGTATTTCTGTTTAACCAGTTATACTATAGTTTAATTTTGATACCTGATTATAAATAGGTCAAAAGTGATATTTTATTTAACAACTTGAGGCCCGATGCACGATATTTGTGCAAGGGTAGGCCTTCGCAGCCCTGGCTGCCTTGGCCCTCACAGTCCCGGCTGCAGCTTTGTCCAGAAGGTTGTCCGGAAGATCATCCAGACAGTCGTTCCGCTGTTCAGCCATTCGGTCGATTTGTATATTACATTTTTATTATTATAGATACATTGTCTATGTTTTTTAAAAATGATTTTTACAAAGTGAATTATCAGTGTCATCATTTTATTTGGACATATATAACCGATTTCTTTTAAGTGAGTCCCATCTGTATTTTTCCATCGCCACTAAGGGCACAGTCAGGCCAACTGCAGCAGGAATGCGGCGAGGTACTTGGAAGGATGTCCACATTGTTGTGGCTGGCAAACCCTAGGGTGCTTTACTAAGGCAGAAAGCTCTGTCTCGGAAGTTTTTAGGAACAGCATGAGTAACTTGTCTGGGCACAATGCCACCCTGAAGTCTGAAGGACAGGCAGGAAATTCCAGATCATTTAATATAGTTCCATCTATCACACGGTTATAAGATTTTCAATGCACTCATCAATGGCTAACCTCCTACAAAGCACTGAAGCAATCAAAATGCACCTTGCTTGCTTTTCTCTGCTGTGTGGTGTCACTCACAACATTACCTGAATCCTTACCGGTGCTCCTTCTCCCAAAGCCTGTGAGCCTTCCACTGTGGAACAAATTAAGTAAATTAGCATTTCCATCCATAGCATTCTCTAGTACATAAATACTTACATAATGACACTGAGTTCTCACAGAACAACTCTTTAAGGAAGATATTCTTTTCCTTGTTTTGCAATAGGAGAGTCAGAGAGGTGAGTACCTTGTTCAAGGCAAACCAACTGATTCCAAATCTACTGCTCTTTCCCATAAACTATGTTTTTCTGTGTTGTCCAATAACTCCTATTAACTAACAACAGAGGATGTCTCATTGGGGTTTTTCAGGGACTGTGGCAGAGCAGATGAGGAAATTGTTTTAGAGCTGAGGGGCTTGTCCCAGCAATCTTCAATCTGTGGTGAATAGCCAGCTTCACAGTCTGGCCATGTCTGAGTCCAAGATTTCAGATTTCTCTGCAATAATGGAGTTTGTTCTTAGGCAGCTCAGTTTCATGGCAGTTTGAATCTTGTAGAAAAAATAGCAACTATTCTTACTCCCACAGGCATTTTGCTTACGACCAAAATAGATTATCTCTTAAGTCTTATCACTCATTTACTCCACAAACATTAAGAAACATCAGGAAAGATGGAGTGATACTGTTCTACTTCGGTTTAATAAATACTTTGAAATTTTTGCCTCTGCATCTTTGTGAGCACTTGTAAATAAAGGTAAATATTTTAAATTGTTATAAAAATGAATGGACTAAAGTTCCATAAGCTATTTCTTCGTACTTGTATGTTTGCCTGATGATAAAAATTTTTATTATTCTGGAATGAAAACTATCATTGTGTATCAATATACACTTGGACACATTCACAGATAAAAAAAATGAGCATTTGTTAAAGTAAGCATTTTTGCTTAGAATTTAGATTACATATTTAAAATAGTTTGGCCCTAACTGGTTTGGCTCAGTGGATAGAGCGTCAGCTTGCGAACTGAAGGGTCCCAGGTTCGATTCTGGTCAAGGGCATGTACCTTGGTTGCGGGCACATCCCCGGTGAGGAGTGTGCAGGAGGCAGCTGATCAATGTTTCTCTCTCATTGATGTTTATAACTCTCTATCCCACTTCCTTCCTCTCTGTAAAAATTAATAAAATATATTTAAAAATAGTTTGAAAATTACTAGTCAGTAATTATTAAAAGTTATTTATTTGTTAAATATAATTATTAAATGATATGATGTATATTAAGTGCTTTGCCCAGGGTCTGTCACATAGTAATTGTAATTCAGAAGTTATCATTATTTTTTGTGAATCTAAAGAGCATGATTCTTATCCTCTTTTATTTTTGTTAACTTCTATATTTCTCTCCCAATGATAATTTGATCCTTTACTATTAAAAAAAAACTTTGGAATAGTAAAACCATTGAAGTTAAAACATATATTAAGTTATATTGTAGTACTATTAAGACATGCTTAGTCTCCATTTCACACTCAAATCTTATGGATATCTATTGTAACTCCCTTGTAGAATCTTCATATTAACCTTGATTTTCTTTAACATTTAAATAAAAATATCTTTTTAAACTTTCCCCCCAATTATGAGGATTGATGGCTTGAGTGAAACCTTTTGCTTATTTAGGCCAAGATTCATACAATGAAAATTATATTAAAAATAATTCTGATTATAATTGTATATGTGTATATTAATAATTAGATTATATTTTACCTGAGGGTAAATGTTTTAGCAAAATTTATAATTATTTATTCATTCAAAAATTATTTATTACAAACTTGTCATATACTATCCCAAACCACACTGAAATACATGCATTTTCCTTCATTTTTCCCACTACCAAGGGGGTCTTAGTCATCAGCATCTTCTTGACTGGACTCTCACAACAGCCTCCTAACTGTTCTTCCTACCACAAGAAAACTTTCAGTTAATTTATGACTATCTTTAGCAGGAGATGTGCTAATAGATTATTGATTCATTTATTAATTTTATAACTTATATTTGAGAGAGATGTGCTAAGTTACAAGAATTAAGAGAAGAGAGGATCACTAAAATTACTTGAGTGAATAAAAGCATTTAACTATACTGAAAATATAATACAATTCTAGGTTATTTCTACTCACTTTTTAAAGAATGATCTCAATTATACAAATACATATAGGAATGTGTAGTAAAAACATAACCAGCCCTTAAATATTGGTTAGAGTGAACCTATAGAATGTACCTGAAAGCTAATTACAGTTGATTTTGAAAAGAAAGAGTGGTTATTGAGTCCAGTTATGGTAGAGAGAAAATAACACCGGAGGAGGCATTTTACTTTGTTGGCTATAAAGTAGAAAGTGTACTTGATGTACATCCAAAGAGGTGTCTAATTCGTTGTTATAAAATGGGGGACATAGTCAATAAGAATAATACATATTTATAGTATTGAACAGAAATGAAATGGAAAACTACATTCATGGCACTGAGCCCTTTGATCATATTACAAAGGATGTCTTTTTTGGAAAGAATTTTAAAACACCATAACAGTAAAGAAAAATAGGATAAGTACTTTATATTTATATATAAATGTATATTACTATCTTCTGCATATTTTTCATGCTTTTATTTCAGCATGTATTATTTATTATACAGTAATTTATACAATAGGTGAATCTTAGAAAATATAAATATTAAAAATAAAATAAAAGACCAATTTTTTGCTTTTCGTTGCATATAATAAGTCATAACTAAATGTAATAAATATTTTTTCTCTATTAAAAATTCAAGACAGACTTTAGGTCAAGACTCTGGACTCTGAGGTCAGAAATTCTGGAATTAAATTCTGCTATTTACTACTTATTTGCTTTAGTTTACTCAACTTCTCTAACATTTAATTGCCTTATAAATATAATGGGGATTATATAAATACCTACTTCATAGGCTGATGTACAAACTCAATGGGATTGTGCATATAGTACTTAGCTCAGTGCCTAGCATAAATTAAGTGTTCATTGAGTTATTTTTAAAAATAGTTTTAACGGCTGCATAATATTTCATTATAATGTTACTAATATTTATTTAACCAATCCACATGTATAATTCCTAGGGTTGCTCCCAACTTTTCAATATTAAAATGGATATTTCTAACACAAAATACCATTTTTCCTTTTTATGTACTCCTAGGTATAGATGGGATTTCTGGTCAAAAGGCATGTCCATTTGTAGAGCCCTTTAGTCATTTATATTTGGTTCAGGAAAGAAAAAATAAAGTGGATTTAAAAAGGTGCCTCAGTTGCAGAAAGATATGTGCCTGATAAAATTTTAACTTCACACTGAAGATAGGAGTTAGGAAAAAAATTAAGATCACAACATTATAACCTTGACTGATGCAATTTCAATGAAAATGAACAACATAGACTGCATGTGGGTGATTGGAATGAAAGGTACAAAGCACTTCAGAACATTCCATCCTTGGGATAAAGCCTGAAATAATTAACTCTAGCTCCAGTTCTTTTGAGAGAATACTGACAAGCATTATCCAATAAAGAAAGAAGGGAATAGAAATATAAGAGATGATGTCAGTACCAAAGAAGATGGGTGTGCTGAAATCATATTAAATCTACACATAGAGCACAAGGTCATATATTCATGTGTAGCTAGAAGGAAAATAACGTAGATTATGACATTCTTTTAGAAGACTGATACTTCAAAGTAATGGATCAATTAGTTTAAGAAAACTGTACATACATCCAATATAAAATTAAATCTAATAGTATGTCAGCTACGTTTGACTTGGCAAGACAAGAAATGAGTTGGTGGCTTAGTGAAAATGTATGGGCAGTCAGCAGCCAGTCAAAAGTCAGGGGAGTGGAGATATGTCCTCTCGACTCACACACCCTCCTCCATGTTATGATGTGTCCACACCATAGCTGTAAAGTAATGTTGGCATGGAAAGTTCCAAGACCTGGAGAAGGAAAGAATTACAACTATAGAAAACTCATTATTACAGAATGCATAACAGTGCATGGAATTATCTATGTAAAGCTTGCAGCATAATGTTTTATTCCCCTTGTAGTCTGTGAAAACTGCAAAATTCTCAACACAAGAGAAAATAAAAACAAACTAATGAAAATCACTATAATGAAAGATGTATTTCTACATCCTTACTCTCAGACACTGTACATAGTGGGATTTTTTTTTCTCTCTCTTTAGGCAAAATATACTGAAATACTAGGTACTTAGGAAAGCTTGTTTCTTGAGTTACAAAAAGGTTAAGAAAAAACATATATATTTTAGGGTTTAATAAACCAATAAAAGGGGAAAAAAGTAAAGGTACTCCTTTGATTTTTCTGTAAGGTGCTCTTAAGATTGAGTTAGGGAATCAACTGTAAATGGATATGGGCTAAATCTACTCAAAATAGAGGTTCAAATTGCCCCATATGGTTAGAAGGCCTTAAACACTCTACTATCTAAATTTTGGTTAGGGGCAGTGGCTCAATCCTAGGATAGGGCAGCTTCATAAAACCTGGTTGACTATTTACATTTCTGATTTGTATCTGAATCAGAATAGGTTATACAAACTTGTTATGACTATCAGGCATCACCTTTACTTTACCAAGCTCCCAGTTTAGTTGGAAATAGTAAAGTCTAATAACCCAGCAAAAGGAATTGTGGGAGAGATTTATCTATCTGTACCTTACATAGATCTGATCTCTATTCTACAATAAAACATTAATTAAGCCCATTAAAAGTATGAGAATGTAGACAATTAACACTGGAGTATAAAACAAAGATAAGGACTAGGTGAAAACATTTCAAGGATTAATGATTAGAAAGAAAAAGTGAAATGTGATGCGTGGGAGTAAAAAAAGATACTGAGAAATGTTAAGACCATGTGGTTGCCAAGGAAACACCAAATCATGCTGTGGTTGACCTAGCAAGGAGAAATATTCATAAAAGAGAAAATGGTTGTGAGAGAGATATAAGGACAATCACATTGTAAAACAGCATGTGGGGAAATAAAACATGCTAGAACATTTGGTTTCAAATGCTTGGTAACAAAGAACTGTGTTGGGGGGGTGGCGCAGAATAGACTTAAGAATGCCAAGGTTGAAGAACTGTCTGTGTAAATGTTAAGGAAGAAACACCAGAGAACAATAAATGCATTTGCACTAAAGGGCGCTGGAAGATAATTATCTAGGAGAGAATATAGAATGGCTGCGCTGGTGTCACTGAGCATCATCAACCAGAAAAACCACTTTTATGCCAACTTGCTCATAACCAAATTATTTAAGTCCCAAGAAATTTATTTTTTGATGTGCAAGTGCAGATTTGCAGAATCAACTTATTTCTACCTATCACTTAATACAGTCCACATTATTAGCCATCAGGTAACTACAGATGTGGCATTTACAAAACAAGACCCAATCACTAGATTACTGTCACTACAGTTAAGGGAAAGTATGAGCAAAGCATGCAATGCAAGAAGTGCATTTTTTCTATAAAAACCCAACTGTTCATTTGGTTCATCTTTGTATATTACATGGCATCCAGAACAGTGCTTGTGTATACTAATTGCTTTCTGAATTCCATTGAATAAAACATTAATACTCATTATTCACTGATCATTATAAATGGTAATATTGGAGTACTTTTAGACCAAGATTTAACTAAATAAAAACTGTGAGGAACAGTGGGATTTTTAAAAAATATATGACTTATATTACATTGTTTAAATTTTCTTAATTTTTTATATGTGGTTGGTAAAACTCAATTTTTAATGGAGCACATTTTAACCATTCTTTCTCTTATTTTTCAAATAATGAGAAACTTTAGGCCTCAATATAGCTCAATAATTGCTCAAAAGATGATGAAACTTTACTTGGTACAGTTTAACTGAGAATATTTTTTATGGTATCACCTTCTGCACATAACTAACATCCCACCAACTTGTATCAACATAAGGAATAATTGCTTTTTGTACAATTTGACTATATTACTTGGTAAATGTTAGAAAAACTTGTACATGCTTACATACAAGGGAGTGGGCACTCTAATAAAACACTCTGTACTTCTCAGAAAGTCATAAGAAAGAAATCAACTTTTAAGGAATAAATTGAAATTCAATCTACCAAAACAGAGAATTATATTAAGTAAATATTTCACTATGTTAAAAGGGAAAGAAATGTATTGATAGATATCCAATTCACTCTTTAACAACTGCCAACTCCATCCTGGATCAGACCTCCATCCAGGACCCATTCCTCCATTCTGGGCCCAGACCTCCACCCTGGGACGCAGACCTCCATCCGAGGCCCAGACCTCCATCTGGGACCGAGACCTCTATCAGGAGCTTAGACCTCCATCCTGGATCCAGACCTCCATTTGGGGCCCAGACCTCCAACCGAGCACCCTGACCTCCAGCCAGGACCCACAACTCCATTCCAAGCCCAGACCTCCATCTTGGAAGCCAGAACTCCATCTTAAGACTCAGACCTCCATCCAGGGCTCAGACCTACATCTGGGTCCCAGAACTCCATCCCTGGACTCTGACCTCGAACCCAGAATCCAATCCTGTATCAGGGGCCCAGACATCAATCCGGGACACAGACGTCAATCCAACAATCCAGCTCTCCCTTCAGGGCCCAGCCCTCCAGTCTGGGTCCAGACGTCCATCCCAGGACCCAGACCTCCCTCCAGGGCCCACACCTTTAACCGAGGCCCAGACGTCCATCCCAATTGCCAGACCTACATCTGGGTTCCTGATCTTCATGCCAGGGCCCAAAAGTCCATCCCAGAGCCCAGACTTCAGGCCCTGAATCCAGTCCTGTATTGGGGGCCTAGACCTCCATCCATGGTCCAGACCTCCATTTCATGACCCAGAGGTCCATCGCATGAACAAGACCTCCCTCCAGGGCACAGCCCTCCAGCCCAAGCCCAGACTTCCATCCCAGGACCCAGACCACGATCTGGGGCTCAGACCTACATCCAGGTCCCAGACATTCATGCCAAGGCCCAGATATCCATTCCGGGGCCCAGACCTCCAACCCAGAATCCAGTCCTGTATCGGGGCCCAGACTTCCATTCATGGTCCACACCTCCATTCCATGACTCAGAGGTCCAGCCCACGACCCACACCTCCATCCCGGGCCCAGACCTCCATCCATGGTCCACACCTCCATTCCATGACTCAGAGGTCCAGCCCACGACCCACACCTCCATCCCGGGCCCAGACCTTCATCCCAAGACCCAGACCTCCTTCCAGGTCCCAGACCTTCATGCCAGGGCCCAGAACTCCATCCCAGGACCCTGACCAAGAACCCAGAATACAATCCTGTACTGGGGGCCCAAACCTCCATCAGGGGCCCAGATGACCATCCTACAATGCAGCTCTCCCTTCAGAGGCAGGCCCTCTAGTTGGAGTCCAGACCTCCATCCCAGGACCCAGACCTACATCTGGGTCCCAGACATTCATGCCAGGGTCCAGAAGTCCATTCTGGGGCCCAGACCTCAAACCCAGAACCCAGACCTGTGTCAGGGGCCCAGACCTCCATCTTGGGCTCAGACCTACATTTGGCCAGGTCCCAGACCTTCAGGCTGGGCCCAGAAGTACATCCCTTGGACCGAGACCTCAAACCCAGAATCCAATCCTGTATCGGGGGCCCAGACCTCCATCCCAGTCCGAGACCTTCAACTGGGGCACAGACCTCCATCCCAGGACCCAGACCTCCCTTCAGGGCCCAGTCCTCCAACTGGGGCCAAGACGACCATTCCAGTTGCCAGACCTACATCCGGATCCCAGACCTTCATGCCAGGGCCCAAAAGCCCATCCCGGAGCACGGACTTTGGGCCCTGAATTCAGTCCTGTATTGGGGGCCTAGACCTCCATCCATGGTCCACACCTCCAATCCATGACCCAGAGGTCCACCGCACGAATGAGACCTCCCTCCAGGGCACAGCCCTCCAGCCCAAGCCCAGACTTCCATCCCAGGACCCAGACCACGATCTGGGGCTCAGACCTACATCCGGGTCCCAGACATTCATGCCAAGGCCCAGATGTCCATTCTGCACATCTTGGCCCCCGATGAAGGTCTGGGCCCCCGATATAGGATTGGATTCTGGGTTTGAGGTCAGGGTCCTGGGATGGAGTTCTGGGCCCTGCCATGAAGGTCTGGGACCCAGATATAGTTCTAATTCCTGGATGGAGGTCTTGGCCCCTGATACAAAACTGGATTGTGGGTTCGAGGTTTGGGCCCTGGGATGGAATTCTGGGCCCTGGCATGAAGTTCTGGGACCGAGATGTGGGTCTGATACCCGGATGGATCTCTGGTTCTGGGACTGTGTTCTGGGCACTGGAGGTTCATCTGGGCCTCGGGAGCAGGTGGCGCTCGTGGGCTGGACCTCTGTGTCATATATTGGTGGTCTGGAGTATGGATGCAGACCCGGACCCCTGATAAAACTGGATTCTCTGAAGTCTGAACCCTGGCATGGCTTTCTGGGCCCTGGCATGAAGGCCTGGGACTCAGATGTAGGTCTGGGCCCCGGATGGAGTTCTGGGTCCTGGAAAGGCGGTCTGGTCACGAGGGGAGGTCTGGCCCCTTGGGGGAGGTCTGGCTCCTGGGCTGTACCTCTGGGTCATGGAATAATGGTCTGAACTAAGACTGTAGGTCGAGGTTCCCAACTGGACTGTATTCTTGGTGTGAGATCTGGACCCTGGGATGGCCTTCTGGGCCCTGGCATGAAGGTCAGAGACCTGGATGTAGGTCTGAGCTCCAGATAGTGGTCTGGGTCCTGGGAGAAAGTCTGGCTCGTGGTCAGGACCTTTGGGTTATAGAATGGTGGTCTGGACTAGGGATGCAGATCTGGATCCCTGATATAACACTCACTGGATTCTCTGTTTGAGGTCTGGAATCCCGGATGGCCTTCTGGGCCTGTGGAGAACCTGTTTGGACAGATTCAAGCCTGGGACTAATGAGAGGGCACAGTCCTCTCATGGCCAAGTGCAAGTCCCAGCCTGGAGGGCAAAGCCCTCCCAGCCCAATTATAGCCAAAGGCTATAATTGTAAGCTTGAAACTATGGTCCGATCATGTGGTTCCACGTGGCTGAGTACGTGGTCTTGATAGAGTTCAGGTGTTGCATGTTATTGGGTAAATTCGAAACCCTGGAGAATGTTGTAAACATCTTGAGCACACCCTTACTTTGCCTCATAGAATCTTGCTATAAAATAAAGACATGGTGCTGTCACCAGCCCTCCATCAGAGAGGACAGTGTCCCACCCAGACCCAGCTTTTATTCTCTTGTCTGTCTTTTCTCAATCCTTCACCGCCCCCCTCTCAGGCTCACCGAACCTGGCTGAGCTGGCTCAGCACATATGGTGCCTAATGTGGTGCTGAGTATGCCATGGCCGTGCCGGCTCGCCTCATGGGCCCGCACATGCAGGTCTGGGACCTGGATGTAGGTCTGAGTCCCCCCCCGCCCCCCATAGAGGTCTGGGTCCTGGTAGGGGGGTCGGGCCCCAGTGGGAGGTCTGGGCCCCAGGTGGATGTGTGGGTCAGGGGTTGCACCTCAGGTTCATGGAATGGTGGTCTGAACTACTGTGGAGGTCTGGACTGTTAAAAAGACTAGATACTAGGTTTGAGGTCTGGGCCCCTACTTGAACGTCAGGAACCCGGATGTAGGTCTGGG
Source organism: Myotis brandtii (assembly GCF_000412655.1). Lineage (NCBI taxonomy): Eukaryota > Metazoa > Chordata > Mammalia > Chiroptera > Vespertilionidae > Myotis > Myotis brandtii. The sequence continues at coordinate 1,022,058 of NW_005366455.1, read as the reverse complement.
TCCTGGGAGGGCAGTTTGGGCCCTGGGGGAAGGTCTGACTCATGGGCCGGATCTCTGGGTTATAGAATTTTGGTCTGGACTATAGATAGAGATCTGGCCACCTCATAAAACACTGGATTCTGTGTTTGAGTTCTGGACAGCCGAACGACCTACTGGGCCCTGGCATGAAGGTATGAGACCCAGATGTAGGTCTGAGCCCTGGATGGAGGTCTGGGTCCTGGGCAGGGAGTCATGCCCTGGTGGGATGTCTGGGCCCCTGGGGGAGGTCTGGCTCATGGGATGAACCTCTGGGTCATGGAATGGTGGTCTGAACTAAGGGTGAAGGTCGGGACCCCCAACCAGACTGTATTCTGGCCTTCTGGGCCCTGGCATGAATGTCTGGGACCCGGATGTAGGTGTGAGACCCGAATGGAGGACTTGGTCCTGGGAGGGCAGTTCGGGCCCCAGAGGGAGGTCTGGGCCCTGGGGGAAGGTGGCTCGTCGGCCGGACCTGTGTGTTATAGAATGGTGGTCTGGACTAAGGATGGACATCTGGCCCCCTCATATAACACTGGATTCTGTGTTTGAGGTCTGGACCTGGGATGGCCTTTTGGTCCCTGGCCTGAAGGTCTGGGACCCGGATGGAGATCTGAGCCCCGGATGGAGGTCTGGGTCCTGTGAGGGAGGTCAGGCCCTGGAAGGATTTCTGAGCCTTGGGGGGAGCAGCCCAACTGGGGCCCCCCCGGGACTGAGTAAGTGTGCCTCCTTCCCTGACATCATGGTATGTCTGTGTCACTCAGCCTGAACGGGACCCAGGGCAGAGGGGACTGGGAAAGTTGGTGTGATGAAAGGAAGCAGATGAGAAGGCCTCCCTCTCTCAGAGCCTTGTAGGAGCCGGGCAGAGGGGGTGCTGGGAAGATGTAAGTTATCGAAGATTCTAATCAAATAGTTATCAGTTAATTGAAAAAAAAAGAAAAAAGAAAAAGAAAGGAAGGAGAAACATGAGAACTTCATCGGCTCCTGAAATACTTTAGGGGAGGAAGTTGCTAAAAAATATTTGCCTGAACCAAAATGTGCTGCCTCTATTATTGTGTCATTAATTTCATGGAAATAACTTATTTACCTAACATTTATTTTAAAAAAATGAAGTTTGAAGAGCTGGGCAGTAAATAATATACATTTTTAAATGCAGCTTGGTCAAGATTTCAAATGCTGGCTTGGAATTTAATTTGATATAAATAATAAAAATTACCCCGTAGTAGAGTATGAGTATATTCTATTATATTTAAAGTAAAAATTAATTTATTGTTTTTAAACTGGCAGTTGTTCTTCATATGAAAGGAGATAAATTAAAACAAATGATATACAAATATTTTGATTCACTGTTCAAGGGACTAGTGTTATGTTATATTTTACTGCTTTAATTTGAGAAGTAATATACCTTTAAATGTACAATATAGTTTGGAAGATGGCATATTTATTGAATTGTGTGATTTTTTTTCTATTCCCTAGTAATTTCACAATGGAATGGCAATGGACTGGTGGGGGCAGCGTACATGACTAGGAGGCATCTGGTGCTCTTTGACGGATGGTAAGCTTCATTTATCTCTGCATTTCTCAATCCCAGTAATGAAAACACAGGGACTTATTCAGAGTACCACAGCAATCACTGAAAAATTATTTGGCCTCTAGATATTTGAAAGCCTTATCTTATGACCTTGTCAAGTATTATGATTTTTGAAAAATGGCACTCAAACAGGAAACGCTTTTCTTAATTATATTGGCTCCTTTGAGTATGAGGTCATCCTATAAATATGGATTGGTGTTTTGAGTGGAGACTTTGTGTGTGTGTGTGTGTGTGGTTTGTTGAGCTTCCAAGGAGAGTCTGAGAATTTGGAAAGACAGTATAAAAGATCTAGAATGTGTTAGAAAATTGGGATATCTGTGTATGCATCATTTCTTTTGCTTCGAGTATTACCAATATTATTCTGCATAAGGAGCATGAATAGGCAGCTGCTGCAGAGCTTGAATCTTTTTCTGCAGAATTGGAGGTGGGTTAAAACCTCACAAACATTGCCCAAAGTCTGAGCATGCTCAGTAGCAATCACCATAACTCAGGGCTAGTTAAATGCAGCACAAAAGTACTGTTGTTTGTTGATGGAAAAATACAAAACTTCTGAATGATCCCTTTTTGGCCTTGGGGCAAACTGGCTTCTGTGTAAGGAGCGTTGACCTTGTGCCTTTTCCAGTACAATTGTACTGGGATTTCTGACTCCCTTTCCAATGGTAAGAACAGCTCCGTGGTGCTGCTGACCGTGTTGTTACAGTTGGCTTCTCAGCACCTGACGAGACGTGGAGGGGCACCCCTGCTTTTCTTGGCAGCTACAGTTCATGGTATCCTCTGCTATAGCATTTATCCTACACTTCTTCCTAGCAACGCCACTTCGCAAGAATAACGGCATTTTATGTTGACTAGCACAATGCCCTGCAAAGTGGGAGGTGCAGCCCAAAGATCCTTGATCAGTGAGAGAGTATCCTTTGGATAGAGAAAATTTTTTTAAAAAGGTGTTATTTTGCACAAGGGAAGGTTTATTAATTCTCTTTCACAATGTCTCATTATTATTCTTTTGGAGTGCTGTGTTATAGAGAGCATTGAGAAGAACTAAATCATAATGACTCCTATTTGGAGAACAAGTCGCTTGCACATTGCAGTTTAATCAATTTAGATGTGATAAATTGACACACAGCACTTATTTCAACCTCATCCTGCCATTACATACTGCAGAGTCTAGGAAGCCAAAAGAGACACATGCCCCATGCTCTTGTAGATAGGGTTCTGGAAATTTCGTACAATACTTCCTGTCATTTAGAAAGAAGCAAAGTTGCTGACTGGGCTCTTGCTGCTGACGGGTGTAGTTTAGTGTAGCTGAGGAAGTGCTAGATTTTTCTGAGTCTGTCACTAGCTGCATGATTGTCAGGAGGCAGTGGTGGTTTGAGCAAAGTGGTTCCCTGATAATTGGATCCCATTTAGAGCAACATTCTTTCATTCATTAGTTACAATAGCAGCTTCATGATTTCCAGGTTTATTTCCAGTTGTGATGGAGGTTAAAGCTCTCACAACTGACCAATCCAGAAGTGATTTTCTCATTCTTATCCGAAGGCCAGGCCAGAACCCATACTCTACCTAGTCTAAAATGAATTAATATTTTATTTACTGTATTACATCCTTTTCTGCCTAAAGTATTTTTATTTGGTTATGTTTACTGCAATGTAATCTAGACGTACGTACTCCTATTTCCATAGAAATACTTAAGACTGGATAATGAAAAAAGAATGCTAAAGACTTCAGCTTATAGTAATTGTAGAATACTTGATTGTAGACTGACTCTATTTCCAAGAAGAACGAAAAGAGCTATTGCCTGGCTGGTGTGGCTCAGTGGTTGAGCGTCAACCTAAGAACCTGGAGGTCACGGTTCAATTCTCAGTCAGGGCACATGCTCATGTTTTGGACTCGATCCACAATAGGGGGCATGCAGGAGGCAGCCAAGCAATGATTCTCTCTCATTGATATTTCTATCTCTCTCTCTCCCCACCCTTCCTTTCTGAAGTCAATAAAAAGTATATTTTTAAAAAACCAGCTGGATAAGATATAAACATAGATCTGCGTGAAAGTAGCTCCAAACGAATATTGATTATATAAAACAACAACAATAATAAGGTCTTTTGGAGTTTAAAATATCCAGAGAAACAAAATATGTGAAAATTGCACATGAGTCAGAAGGATATAATTGGAATTAAAGTGTTCTAAGTTTCTCACATTTCCAGGAAGTTGGGAAAGGATGCATGCAGGTTGTAATCACTAGCATAACCACCCAAAGGCCAATAAATGAATGTACAGCTAACAATCTTATGGAGGTAACATGAAATAAAAATACTTAATCCAGGTAAAGGGAATAAAGAAAGGAAGGGACATAAAGTAATTGGAAAACTATAAAACAAATAATAAGATGGTAGATTTAAACTTCTAAGTAAATGAATTATAATAAATGGAAACAGACAAAACTGATCAAAATTGTCAGTCTGGAAATAGAACAAAACTCACACAGTGTTACATCCAGATTTCTCATGATTTAAAAGGACATAAAAAGACTAAAAAGTAAGAGAATGGAAAAGGACTTACCATGTGAACACTAGCCAAAAGAAAGCTGATGGTGGTGTACTAAATAAGACGAAGTAGGCGTTAAGACATTATCACAAAAAAGAGGAATCTATATATATAAAAGCCTAATATGCAAAATGTTCCCTTGGTAGTTCGACTAGGAGTTTGATCACTAGCTGTCACATGCACTGACCACCAGGGGGTGGCGTGGAACATAGGAAGGCCCCTGCTGGCAGCCGGCAGCTGCTAGGGACCCGACCTGTGCACAAATTTCCTGAACTGGACCTCTAGTATTTCATAAATATAAAATAGCCAGTCAACCAAGAATATATGATCATTCTGAATGTGTTTAGCATGGCCTCAAATATGTAAAGAAAACATTACTAAAATAATAAGAAAAATTAATCACATTGGGAGATTTCAACACCCAGCCCTCAAAACAAGCTAACATAAAATCAGCAGGGCCCTTACCAGTTTGTCTCAGTGAATAGAGCATTGGCCCAGGGACTGAAGGGTCCTGGGTTCAATTTCGGTCAAAGGCATGCACCTCGGTTACAGGCTCCATCCCCAGCCCTGGTCGTGGTGTGTGTGGTGGGTTGGGGGTGAGGGGGTTAACAAGTTGATGTGTCTCTCTCATATCGATGTTTCTCTCTTTTTGTCTCTCCCCCTTCCTTCCACTCTCTTTAAAGTCAATGGAAAAATATCCTTGGGATTAACAACAACAACAAAAAAATCAGTAGGAAAGAAACTTAAGATGCAAATTAAAAATTAATCACACACACATATATATAATGACTTGAACAGCTATAGATTGCACATCATTTTAAGTGCAAATGAGCTACTTGGCAAAATTAACCATGTGTTGGGTTATAAAAGAGTATAGTCTTTAACTACAGTAGAGAATTTTTTTTTAAAGCTAGAAATGCCAAAATAATATTTTGGTTTGCAACAGTGAGGATGGGCAGGATGGTCTCAATGCCTGAAGTTTATCTGCCTACTTTAAGCTCAGAGTTGATGGAGACCCAGGGAAATCTGCCTGAAGGAGCACTTTCCTTTTGGAATACAGTTCTTGTGTCAAATAGCACAGAACTGATAGGAAATGAGAAACACTCAATAACTGACTATATAGGATTGAAGAGATCCTTTCAACGAATACCTGCAGCAGCATGCCAGGGTTTGAATGTCAGCTGTTAACACTACAGCAGGTTTCTTATTCCTTCTTTCCATCCCTATGCTATTAATCATTTCATAGTCTCCTAAACCCCCTTTTTCTCAATCAGGCCATGTTCTGAGGCAAACCCCTAACTCCTCCCATGTCCCTGCTACTTGGGCTGGGGGTGGGGAGCCCTGATGCTTCCAACCTCACTGCCACTGTCACAGGGATTAGGATGCAGCTGGGTGGAGGGACACAGCATACACAGAGCATGGGTGTGACTTTGGATGCTAGGGCTTCAAATCTTGCTCTGTTTCAGTTTCTAATTCCATCACTGGGTCTCTTTTTCCATCTGAAAATTGAGGGAATTGGACCAAATGCCTAAGAACTTCAATGGTTCTATCTATGATTCCATGGCTGATTTCAGGGATAAAACCAAATTATAGCTCCTGTTTCATCAGCACTGTTTCAGCAACACAAGCCATACCTCCCCATCTTGGGTAACCATGATAACACCTTGCCAGTACGCAACTTGAAGTAATTCTAAGTTGCACCTTACCCCTCTTACTCACTGCTCTCTGATCAGAACATTCCATGGTAAAGAATCATCTGTTTTCTCAGTCAGTTAAATACTTTCAAAGTATTTAAAGAGATGGCTTTCTTACATGGTGACATTTCCAAGTCAACATTTTCTGTGCTCTCGATTCATTATACGTGTATCACTCTCCATATTCACAGACTCTCCTTATTATCTAATTATATCATCATAGGAAACATGCCAGAGGGGCAGGGCTGACATTTTAAATCCTCATCTGACACATGCATACACCGAGATTTAGATTAAGTGAGCAGTCTCGGCATCATACATTTGGCTCTATAGAATGCAATGTCTACGAAGGCGGGGATTTTATTTTTTATTTTTATTTTTTGCGGGGAGGTGTGGGGAGGAGGAACTGCTTTATTTACAGATGTCGCCAGTGTCTAGAACGAGGCCTGAAACAATAGGTTATGATGAACATGTGTTGAATGAATAAATGAATGAATGTGTCTAATTAGTGAGGGAACTGGGTCTAGAATTCTCTCAGCTCTCAGCCACTGGTCCTTCAGTGTTGGCAACAGGTATTCTCTTTTCTCCTGATCCCCCAATTTTCTTCTGTGGTTTCTGGGTGCGGCTGATGTTAGGATTGCGGAGGCAAGGCCAGTCAGTCTTCTCCGCAGAGGGGGGGCGACAGGAACCCAAGGGTCGTGTGTGGGGGGGCCCCTCCCCGAGAGACGAATGCTGGGTGAAGAAGGCCCGCTGGGTGCCTTTGTCCCCAGGGCGCCGGTCTCCCGGTTGGTGGTGGAGGAAGGGAAATGGGCTAGAAGGGCCCGCCACCCCGGGACCGCATGTGGCCGCGGCTTGGCGGGCTGGGGGGCTGCCCCCTCCAG
>NW_005366455.1:1014804-1015011 GCF_000412655.1 Myotis brandtii | reverse complement strand
GCGGCAGCAGCAGCAGCAGCAGCAGCAGCAGCATCCTCCTCCTCCTCCTCCTCTCTCTTTCTTTCCTTCCGCTCCTTTCTCCATCTTTCCCTTCTCCTCCTCCCCCGTCCCCTGCCCCGTCTCCTGCTCCGCTTCTCCCGAGGGCAGTAGGTCTCCGGACCCGGAGCGGTGGCGGCGGCGACCGCGGGTGCATCCAGGGTCCGCGCC
>NW_005366455.1:977508-1014785 GCF_000412655.1 Myotis brandtii | reverse complement strand
TCCGCGGTGCCTGGGGGGCGGGCACAGGTTGGCCGAGCTGCCTCCCACTGGCTCCCACTGAGGCCGCCCGTCCAGGTGTCACCTCGGGGCAGGGACCCAGGCGCTGCCGCCCGGACTCTGTAGATTTGTAGGCGGGGGTGCGACCTGGATAGGTACCACTTCGCAAAGCCCGGACATTTACCTGGGGTTAGGATACCTGTCTTGAGAGCTCATGTTACCTGAGGTGTAGAAAGACGAGGCGTGACTTATAAAAAGATAATGGGGCGTGGGGAGGAGGATTTGGAGGTAGGGGATTGTTTTGTGCATCTAGCTGCAGGGACTGCGCACACGGGAATGCGTGAGTAGGCATTCTTGCCCATTTGAAATCATTTTCCCTGTTATTCTCCCAGAAACAGCTGGAAAGGAAGATCGACACATATTTATGATTTTTAGGAAAATGAAAAATCAATGTCTGGTCGGATGGGAGGGCGGGACACGAAAAAATGAGTCTGGAGCTTGAGCATCCACAGTCTTCCCCTTTAAACCAGGGGGGTGGAAAGCGGCATTCCTGTACATCTTTTTCTCTTAAAAAAAAGGCCCCTTTTGGAGGCTGCAGTGCGCAGTGCCTTCCTTCCCCAACCTTGTCTTTTGTTGAAGGATGAACATTTAAAGAAAGAGTGTGTAAGAGGAGTGGGGAAGTGTGTGTTTGGGTGGGGATGGGGCGGGGGAGTAGGGTAGTAAGGCAGATGGGGTCCGGAAAAATATTCCTTGGAAACTGGAAATTGATGTTATACTGCCTGCGTTGGGGTTTGGGGGTTTTGTCAGAAAATAAAAAGCTTTCATTAGCAACAAGCCTGTTTGTAACAATTGCTGTGTACTATCTGCTATAAATCCTTAGCATAATGCTGAGGACATAGGCCCTTTAAAACTGACTCCATGTGAAAGGTTTTTTGTTTAAATGCATACACATACACTCACGCACACATGTGCGCTTGTGCACATCACACACATATACACATATGTACTATTCTATATATATGATATTATAAAAGAGAGTGGATACTTAAAGCACAAATCTTTTTAAATTCATCTTTCAGGGTTTGGGAATTATGGTGTAAATGAAATCTGCAGTGCAAAACAAAGGAGGATTGTTGATGGTATATAATTTTGATTTGAGGCAGAGGGATTGATGAATGTTGGTAAGGAACCAACTTCAATGGTAAAGGTATTATTTATTTAAAAATGGTCACTCTGGGAGAGGCAGTGACGACAAAGTGAAGTTGAGGTTTGTAGCCGCAGTGAGGCGATGGAGAACAAAGCCTTTTATGTGAGCCACATTATGCAAAACGTCCCAGGCTTGAGCTGCAGGTACTGGCCTGGCATAAAGCATAGCTCTGTCACCCTGTCATTTTACTGTGTGCAATTATACATTTTTTTTTGGTAATGAAAGAAGATTAAATAAATAAAAGCTATTCAGAATGCCCAAGAGGAATATTACCTTCTTTAACCAGAATGTGACACAAAACACCCCTTTCACTGGGCAATAGACATCTATGTATTTTGGTAGAAATCTTTATGGATTTGTGAATCATGGGACTCTCAATCACCCCTCCCCCTTCACGCATGAAAGTATCCTCCCACCAAGAAAAGACAACAAAGGCATTGTTTTTTCTTTCAATAAAGAATATTGTATGTGTGTGTGTATTTTAACATTGAGTTCCTGGTCACTTTATCCAATGGTCATAGGTTTCCATCTGCATTCATGATTTGCATATTATCAGAGCTGTTGTGCCTTTAGGATCAGTGGTACATGATTTACTTAACTTTAATTCATAGTATTTCACAGCTTGCTATATTATTTAATTTCTGAAAGTATATATTTTTTAAACCTCAAATAGAAAAATGGCTTAAATTAAACCTGGAGATCTGAACAATTTAAAAATGGAGCCTCCTTTTAAAAAATAGTATTTTGGTTACATTCATTTTTTATTTTCTTTGTTTTTCTCCTTTTTTCATCCCCCCTCCCCCGCTTCTTTTTGTCAAATAACCTGTTTCTTTCTGGCTGGCTGTGCTGCTCTAAGCTCCTAGTTATGTCTAGACTACCAAAAGCAGAGCCAGTGTTATCAGGGATTTCAGATTGAGGATTTGTTGTTCCTTCTCTGCAGCACCTCTTTCGGGATGGCTTGTTTACGGCACCTTTTCAGGGAGGAGGAGAGAGAATGTGCTGAGAGAGCATGACCCGGTGAAACTGGCACAGCCATTACCTCATCACAGTAGCTACTTCAGATTCGTTGAACGAGCAGGCATCCTCTTGGTGGAAACCAAACAGCAGGAGCACACCCATCTCAAGGCAGAGGCCCTCCTCTTCCCCAAGCAGCCTCTCGGAATGCTGCTCTCCTGAGGTTAAAGGGATATTTTCTTTTATATGTGTTTCTTTTCAGGGCTCTTGAACTTGGTCAAAAATATGCAGCCAGAAATGAAACTTGGCACAGACTCCTCTAAGCCTGAAGGAATAATTTCATTCCTTTACTGCTTTTGACTTAAATCAGTTTGCAAATTTTTAAACATCAGAAAGGAGAAGGAAGAAAAATACTTATTGGTATATTTTTGCAGGCACACATAGTTTGTTTTGAATTTTACTAGCAACTAGATAACAGACTGGACTGCTATGCTTTTGAGAACTCTAGTTGCAAAGTTGGACTTTGAAATTAAATAGTTATTAATTTGCTTAGATGTATTCATGAAAATATGTAATTATCCATTGCTATCCATGTGAGACAGACCATATGAAACCAACTTGGGGATTTTAGTATTTAAGTTGATTATTCTGATTAATGAATTCTTTTTTCAATAAGTTTTTTTTAAAATCGAGTTTAGAGAGAGCAAAAGGGAGGGTTGGAGGAGAGAGAGAGAGAGAGAGAGAGAGAGAGATATCAATGTGGGAGAGAAACATTGATCAGATGCCTCCAATATGCAACCCAATGATGCTCAACTAATGGAGCCATACCAGCCATTAGGACATGATTAATGAATTCTTTTAATGCTTAATTTCCTTTTGACAGATTAAGATAAAGGATATCAAATAACAGAAACCATAGATGATAACACTACCTCCAGGTCAATACTATACTCCTAAATGTTAAAAGTGGTCATTTAGGTAAGGCGTTAGTAAGTGAAGAAATCTGGTAACATTCTGAGATAGTCTTCTGCTCTTTTATCTCTGATACGTGAGTTGAAGATGCTATTAAGCTCTTTGAGTCCTGATTTTCTCAGATATCTTTGTATTTTTTGCTACTTTAACTCTCTCAACCTGTGTGATCTTACAAGTAAAATTAATTTTCCTAAGAGGCTATTAACATAACAAAGCAAAATAAAAATAGGAACTTATGAATTTAAGGAATTTACTGATAAAGTTGGAAGAATTTGTTTCTTTTTAAAAATATGTTTTTATTGATTTTTAGAGAGAGGAAGAGAGAGAGAGAGAAAGGGAGAGGGTGAGGGAGAAAGAGAGAGGGAGAGAGACAGAGAGAGAGAGATGAGAGACATACATCAATGGGCTGCCTCCTTGAACCCCAAACCCTGACGTGTGCCCTGACCAAGAATTGAACTGGTGACCTTTCAGTGCATGGGATGATGTTCAATCAACTGAGCCACACTGGCCAGGGTGGGATTTGTTTCTTTCATAAGAAGAAACATTCAGCGGTAGCTGTTGTGTGATAGATGTGACACATAGCGCCAGGTACTGCCCCCAGACATGGAGGCAATTATTTAGGGCCTCAAGGACAAGTTTTTAGGCATCAATTATATAAGTTATACATACCTTCTTTATATGTAATAAAGAAGGTATGTATAACTCTGACTCTTTTTGAGTGTGTTTGTTTATATACACATCACTTACCATCTCTCAAATGCTTCAATCATTCAGGTGTTGAACATGTCATTAAATGCTGGACAGCACATGAAAATTCTAATTCAGAGTATTCTGAGAAACACCTTTTGATATTCTCAAAGAATTATCAGTCCCAGAAATTGATTCCAGGCACCAAAGCAGTTACATAACTACATAGAGGTGGTATAAAAACGGCAAAAGTCAAGGGAGAGGGTCTGTGGGAAAGTTTGGATGACTGGGTGGGGCTAGAGGGAGATGATGAACTAATGCGAATTCTCAGCTAATAATCGTCCACTTTGGATGGAGATGAATTTTGTCTAAGTGGGTGGTGAGGGAAGACATCTGTTTTGTTTTTCTACCTCAACACAATATTTTGTCCATATCCCTCCCTTGTTGTTACTTTGATCTAATGGTCATTGGTATTTCCTTGTAAAATTTATTAAGGATACTTATTGGAAGCAATTCTGCAGTGAATTAAAAATTTTAAAACAATGTGGACACAATCCGTTGACTTCCGATGAAAAACACTTTGAATCTAATATTTGAACTTAATCTTTCCTGTTCAAGAGAGATAACCTTTCCTTTGAGTGGTAGTATTACAACTGATATTTTTTACATATTCATTTTAGTGAAATTCAGTGGAAATTTAGACAAAGAGCTCAGAATTTCCTCTTTCAGTCAGTTGTTAAGTTTATATTATGGACTTTGGGAGTAAGTTTAAACCATTTGTTTCCATTAAAAGACACTAGAGGGGGGAAATGTCTATATGTATTTTTTGCCTTTTGTTAATACGCCTTTTAGAAAAAAATGATTTTACTTAAAAGGTTACACAGCTTGACTTATCTCTGCCCTTCCTTTCTTCCTTCTTCCCACTTATCCTCTCTCTCTTCCTTCCTTTGCTCCTTCCTTTTAATTTGTTTTGGCAAAAAACCCCACTAATCATTAGAAAATGCAAATAGAGCCTGTTATTTTTACTTGAAATTTATTTTCTATTCTATCTATATTTCTTGTTTAACATGCAGTTTTATGCTGCCTTCTTCTCAGGTCTCCATTATTCTCTTGGTCCTTCCTTTGATAGTGGCTTTTATATCCTCTAGCCTTGAATATATATATTTTTTGTATTTCCAGTCTTTGATCATGCTTCCTTTCTAAGTCAGGAAGAAAAGTTACTACCTTGTTTTTTTTCCATTATTTGTACCCAAAGTTTAGCTCCTGGGTAAGGGATGGCAGTGAGGAACCATTCATTCCACTTGATTCTCTTCCAATTCTGATTATATTCCTGAGCTAAGGGTGAGGTGACTCACCTGTGACTTTCACATGAATATAAAAGAGGGAGAGACTCAGAATTCTAAAACCATCCCAACCTGCTACATGCCAGCTACACTACTGAACACGGTGAGGCTAAACCTGATCCAGGGAGGGCTGACAGGCTCCTGCTCCAGGGCCATTCCTGTGGTTTGGATTTCTCAGGGCAGAGCTTTAAACTCTTTGAGGATGTGTGCCCAGACTCAAGGTACTTGGAAAGCAAATGAGTTTTGTTTTTTTGAACGTGAACAATCCATACTGATGCCTCCAGATTAATTGAATCAGTGTTTAAACTTGGCTCTATGCACAAGGGGAATCCAACAAAAATAGCCAGGTTAAAACTTTTTTTCTAACTTATAGAACCATGCAATGTTCACAAAAATAGATTTCCTTTTTATCCCCCAGCTTTCACATTTTTAGCTAAAAGGAACTGAGCTAGAAAAGCCGTGGGCCTCTGTGTCTGTGCCTGCTTCCTCTTACATTCCCACTCTTGTAAGTCTTCCTGTTTCTCTGCCTCCAATGCTCCATCCCTCTGGGTTTTACTTTTTTTCTTCTTCCAAGGAGACAGCAATTGAAATAAGAATTATGTGTTTCCATGGTTACTGTGTTCTGCAGAGCTTTATCTGCACCCATGCTGCTTGGGCCTTGTAGAGTCTTAAGTTGACAAATATTTGAAAGGCATGAAGAGCATCTTGGAGGGAATAAATTAAGCAGAAACCATGCTTAACTACTTAAAGAGAAGCATCTTCCTAGTCAGTGAAAACTGAAACTGTACCACTATCTAGGGCAGCGGTTCTCAACCTGTGGGTCGCGACCCCTTTGGCGCTCGAACGACCCTTTCACAGGGGTCACCTAAGACCATCCTGCATATCAGATATTTACATTACGATTCATAACAGTAGCAACATTACAGTTATGAAGTAGCAACGAAAATAATTTTATGGTTGGGTCACAACATGAGAAACTGTATTTAAAGGGCCAGAAGGTTGAGAACCACTGATCTAGGGAATGAAGGAACTCTACTGTCACTCTTCTGTGAGAGGATGTTAGATATTATGTTCTGATGTCTATATTATGTTTTAAACATGTGATGAACATGCCTAATCACCCCTCAGAACTGGGGTACTGTTTTGTCACTGAGTGGATGTAACAGAATTTCTAAAATATTTACCATGCACACCTGTGAAAGAATGGGCTGTGCATGTTGTCTTACCCTGAAGTATCTTTGAGTCATAAATAAAGGCAAAAGGCCATCTTAATCGCACACCAGAAGGCTACACTTATGAAAGCAGATCTTCCAAAATAAGATATTCTGTGCTCTTCTTCTCAGATGTGGTTGATTGAATTAGATGGTATAAAAAACCAAAGTGATCTATAAAGAATTGAAATCTACCTTTTAGTAAATGATGTGCTTGGGAAGGATTCACTCTGTCTTTCTTCCACTTAAGTATCAGGCTAGTGAGCCCTCAGTATTTCTAATATCATGCTCCATAAATCATCCCTTTATTCATTTATTTATTTTAAAACATAGTTATTGGATCCCTAGTAAACAGCAGAATCTTTTTTGAATGTGTAAGATATTGAGACAAACCATACACATTCCTGCCCTCATGGAGCTTATATTCTAGTAGCAGGAGACAAAATTAACAAGTGAACCGGTAAATGAATGAACATTTCAGACAGGAAAACACTGTAAGGAATAGGACACAAAACCACACAATAGAGCTTCTCTGGGATGGAATAGGCTGCCTCTGGAGACATGAGTAACAATAGGGGTAGGAAAAATCAGGGGAAGAGTTTTTAAGCCAGAGGGAAAAGTGAAAGCAGTGGCCTTGAAGCAGGAAGAAGCCTGGCACATCTGAGAAACAAATGCAAGACCAGTGGCACTGGAGTCTAATGAACATGGTAGAGGGTATGGACAGGAGATCAGAGCAGAAGGCAGGTACCAGGTGACATCGGTCCTCTTCACCATGAGAAGAGGTTAGACTGTTATTTGACTTGCAGCGTATTCTAATTTTTCAAGTAGTAGAAGGAGAATTTTTTTGGAAAATCTCATAAAAGCTTTTAAAGATTAATTATATCTCCTAAATCCCTGTAGCTATATCTGTATCTTATTCACTAATGTGTTAAATCACAAGAGAGAAATGATTTAGAAAATCAGAAGTCAATGGTGGATATAAGATAAGACTTTCGTTATCCTGCTCTAGTATAATGCTCTAAACATAGACAACCTAAAGTGTGTCATTTTCTTTAGGCATTGGAGAATTACATGTGTAAGTAATTTTAACCCCTGGTAGCCTTTTTGTACCCCAAACTAAGTTGTTGTTTTTTTTAAATCGAAACAGAAAAGTACAAATCCAAGTTTGAGAAAAGTACTCATAGGAATCATTCTAGTTTCAATATGAATGTGTTCTCCGGCTATTTCCCCACAACAGCTTTAGTTGTAAACAAGGCCAGGTGCCACACAACAACCAACATAGTACTGAAATTTATAAGTACATTAAGTAACAGAGTAACACATATTTGTTTCTTTTCGGCAGTGACCTAAATCTCTTGATAATTCAGTAAGTGAGCCGATCCAATTTCATGATCATCTTGAAAGAATAGCATGTCCTCTAAGACTATACAAATTCAGTGGAGGGAGCTGTATCACCATGTGGAGAAGCTAAAGATTTCATGTGGGATTCAGGACATGGAGGGGGGTTGCATAAGTGGCTGGGTTTGGAAAAGCTACCAGGTAGGACAATCAAAAGCAAGAGCACTGAGGTGACAATGAGCAAAACATACCAGATTGCCTGCAGTGGATGATTTCTTTTGGAGAAAAGTGGGATGGGTGGATGGTCTTGTATTTCTAGAGGTCCTTAAGTACTGGCTGGACTTAGTAGGAGTTGGTTTTATCATAAGTCCATTGCAGTCATTCCATTGACCTGGAGAGGGGCATGAGGAATGTGACAGATTTGTAAGACAAATTTGAGAGGACCTGGTGGCAGATCTAGAATTTCTACATATGGTGCGGCATAGAGACTAACGGTCTTGTTCAGGAGCTATGGTTGCAGACATTTTCACGAACAACTGAGAAATATCAATACCAAAGAATGGAGGTGGGAGACATTGATAGAGATGGTGGAGTGAGGAATACCAATTCTTTGACATCTTCAGGAAGATAGACTTGAGAGAGCCAAGAGGTAGAAGCCATGTAAAACTATAGTCAGTCAATAATATGAGTTCCTATTGGGGTTATGTCATGTTCATGCAAAATATGTATTTTTAAAAGGACAATGGGCTTTGGAAAACAAAGCAAAGAAATAATGATGAATTGCAATTCAACAATTTCTCTGACTTCCAAGCCATATTGGAAAAGCACCACATGATTTCACAGATTAATTTCATAAATAGTTATTGAAAATCAATGTGTGTGTATATCTAAGTAAACACAGATTTTCTTGCAAAAAATTACAAACACATTTTTGTTAGATATTTATTTGATTTTAAATGTTTGCATTCTAAATATGTTTAATATCTTTATAATTAATATCGTATGGCAAGGGTTGGCAAGCTATGCTGTAAAGGGCCAGATAGAATTTTTTTTTAGGCTTTGTGGGCTATATACAGTCTCTCCCGATGACTTCTCTCTGCTCTTGTAGGAAGAAAGAAGCAATAAACAATAAGTAAACACATGGGTATTGCAGTGTTCCAATGAAACTTTTTTTACAAAACCAGGTGACAGGCCCATTTGACCTAGGGACTAGTTTGCGAACACCTGGCGTATATTGTCACAGTTGAACATGAGTCTAGAAATGCCTTTGAAATGATAATAACCATACTTTGAAGGGGTCATAAGTACATGATGACCATGTAAGGAACTAGTTACCTATTTCCCTTTAAGAAGACCCATCTGGGGAACCTTTAGGTTTCTCTCAAGTCAGAGCATACGAGACACTGGAGACCTTTCCTGAGCCACTGGCTTTTTCTTATTGTGCAGGCACTGGCTTGTTTTTATTTTTATCAATGCGCTATGACTTGATAATGATTCTTAGACATAACCAAGGGGAGTATCGTGACAAATGGCAATGTTCTTCTTTAAAAGTTAAGAAACGTAGAGGAAAAATACCATATGAGAAAAAGGTAAGTTCAAAAGCCCTTGGAGGTTAGATAATTAGAGGTTTCTTCCACCTTATCAGTACTTGCATTTTAGATTATTAATTGTTTCACTGTAATCACTTTGTATGGTTTAGTGTTGCAGAGAATTGGAAATAATAAGTTGCATTTCAGTCAGATAGGAACATAGGCAAAATCATGGGTGATGGGCCTTGAGTACATGTAGAACAGGATTTCAATGGATATCATTGCCCAGGTACAGTTACAGGGATCATAATAGGCATGATCGTGTACTAATTTTGTTTTAGTGTAATATACAAAGAAGTATTAAATTAGTCATGATGAAAAGATGGCCAGAAAAGATCACATTTTATAGTAGATATCAGCTGTTTAGGAAAGCTGGTCTGTAAAGAAAGATGTAAATGGAGTATGCATATTTAACCTTGAGAACAACCTTTTTATTATCTTAAAATAACTCTTTCAAGGTTAAAATTGCTTGGCATTTCTGTATTATGTGGGGTTATTTTTCATAGACAAAACATATAAAAAACATAGGAACGTCTAGAGGCTTTGCAGCAAATAAAATAACCATGACTTTATCTCTTGTGATAAAATATAGTTTATTGTGTGAATAACTCTCCTGAATTTATTCAGCACCCTTTCTCTGGGCAGAGATTGGGGAAAAGAGATTGAACAACTGTAAATGCCTTTCCACTTCAGAGGTTCTTAGACCTGCAGAGAAGGTTATGTATGTGAGAACCTACTTCAATCAGTGAACTGAGGAGCCCTGGTGCAGACCAAGGAATGAAGGGAAAATGTTCCTGTTCAGAAAAGTGCTGTTGACCTAGACAGCGTGACACTTATTCAGGCCATTTCTGGACTCATGTCAGAGTCCTCAAAATGGAGTGAAAACTACCCTTATGATGACACTGTAAATGTTTGGTCACATTTATTATTATATATCATCTTCATAAAGTCTAGGTGTACATGTATCCACAAGATAGAATGTAGTTAACACAGAAACAATATTTAAAATTTGAGATAACGATGATATACAGTTAGTTATAATGTAATCTATTGATAGAACAGAAATGAACTCCTTGTTGGAAAAACCTACACCAAACCGAATGAGCATTTCATTTTAGACTTAAATATAATTTACTGAGTATTACTCTGGCTACTTAAGGTAATAAAATTTAAAAGTTAAACCTTTGAAATTGTCCGTGAACATTCTGATGACTCATCACTGAAAGTCTATGAAAGTTTCTTCTCCATTTCTGAGGTTAGTGAGGATAAAATGGAGAACAGAGAGGGGACTATCACTTTGTATAACTCCAACTTTACTTTGCATTGTTATTTCTGGGAACTCACATTGCTGCTCTGTTTTATCATTTTTATGACTTCACACTTGATTACCTAATTCCACAACTACCTGTGACTGCTAAGGTCCACATTTATTCAATCCTATACTCCTTTGAACAAGTAGAGTGTGTATGTGTGATTTATTTACAAAAGGCAATTTGTCTACACAGACTCATAAAGGAAGTACCAAAAAAAAAAAAAGTCCATGACCTCCGTGGCCCTTAATTCATTATCTTTTAAAATGTTGCCAAAAGATTTCTCAAATATGTATGTGTGTGTTTTAGAGCTAAGAATCTGGAAGTTGGACTAGAGCTATCTTTTGGAATGACTTATTTTTTTCTCAGAAAGTGAAATAGTAACAAAAATGCTCTATGTGCCACAGTTGTAGTTTCAAAGAAAAAGGCAATGCTGGCAGATGTAAAAAGATGTAAATATATGTTATCTATGGGTCACGTCAGCCATTCTTAAAACAACTTGAAATTAAGTAGCTGTAGTACTTTTGGACATGAAGCTGAGCAGTTCACAAAAATGGAAGGCAATGCTAACTCATTCCAGTAGTTGGTATTAGTATATACAACATGAATAGACATGGTCAGTGTACTGAATGTATTTGAAAGAGGATGTAAATGAGTATAATATCTTACAGACTCACTTATTTTATTGCTTATTATAGTCTGCACAATAACTATCATGACAAATTAAAAACCATTCTATTACATTGTGTTTAGATTTATTTCTGTACCATTGTATGCAAGCTGTATTCATTTTCATAGAGTAGTTCATATTTTAAATATTTACCTTTGAAAAATTCAGTAATCTCATTTTTAAAGTAGAGAATATGATGCCTTAGTCACTATATAATTTTTATTTGCTTGTTTGTATAGTATCTACAAGATATACCTATTGTTAAGATAATTGTGTGGATGAAGGGAGTGGCCAGTACATATTTTTGAATGAATGAATGGTTTTAGAGAAGGTAGTTTAGAATCTCCCAAAATTTGACAAGATTTGTTTGATCTTATACCAAAAAGTAGGTGATGATTCTTTTTTTGGGTGGTAAGATCTGAAGGAATAAAAAAATCTCTTTCTTTTTTAAAACACATAAACAAATCCCATTTGTCTAAAGTACCCTATCTTTGCCTTTGTTTATGACACAGAAAGCCTTATCATATTACCCTCTTTCTGAGATATTGGGAATGTCATTTGACTCTCTGGGCCTCAGTTTCCTAATCTACGAGGGGATACATTTAATTATCTTCGAGACTGCTTCACATTCTATGGTGAATTGAAACTGCATTGCATTAATTCACATTTGCACAAATCAGTTTGTCTTGTTAGCTAGCTATTCACCCAGCAAAGATTTTGGTGATTGGAATGCTGAAAGGCTAAGCATTTTATTAAGGAAAGCTGAACGTCACAAAGAAAGATTGGAGTTAGTAGGTGCCGTTCAGAGGAACAATTCCATCCAGTGTGAACACACCTATTTAATTTTTAGCAAAAGTTTATTAAGAACCAGATAGGAGCCCCCTCCTGTGATAAGCCAGGTTAGCAGTAAGAAGAAAAAACAAGACCGCATCCTTACTCTCCAGTAGCTTGTCAGGGAATTGAGAAAGACAGCTGTCTCACATCTTTTGAATAACTAAACAGGCTGTAAATGAACATGTATCACATCACTAATTTACCTGCCTAGAAGTACTTGGGGGAGGAAACACATAGGTGAATGTCTTAAAAACAAAACAAAAGTCATAATATGGTTATGTATGGTTATGTATTAAGCGAGTGACACAATAATCAGAGGTGTTGGCGAAGATAAGGGTAAGATAGGGCTTTAGGAAAAGACAAATGCAAATATATGCACTTGGAAGATACTTGCCCTCCTGTAGATGGTTTGGATTCTAAAAAGAAAAATGAATTGTTTTGGAAAAAATATTTTGTAATAGAAAGGCAAATAATGTTCTATTCACTACTATATATGATATGTTTTGTTTCTTTGTAAGTCTTAAAGCAGTATATCAGACTTATGTATAAAACTCTTCTCATAAGTCATTTAAAATTTGTTAACTGCAGATCTGCAAATATCCATTTAAATTCTCTGAGAATGTCTTTCACTTCAAATATAAAATCTTTAGAAGACACAAGGCTTTGGAAAGAAGGAAAGAAGAAAGAGGTGCGCCCAAAGTATTTATTGTAGCAGTTCTCAAAGCAGAGGCCAGCTGTTTTGGAACTAGAATGAAAATGTAAATTATCAAAAGGGAACAATGAGGGCCCTTTTTTTTCAGACAATGACCAGTGCAATCACATAAGAAAAGTGTTTGGGAAGATTTTCTCCTGTGCACAAGTCACGAATGATGAACTGAAAGGCTGTGAGGGAAGTGATTTACAAGGACTAAGTGGACACAGCCCATGGATTGTCTAGTACTCTGAGCAGTTGAATTAACCCAGGAACAGACCTTCAGTTCTGCTGGGACTGAATCCAAATCACGAGATAACAATGCATGGAACTCAGGGAGTCAGTGCATCAGTAGCATAGCGGGACTGTGAATTGAACTACAGTGCTGGCATGAATTGCATTTCAATTCAGGTGGTTTTATGAATCAAGACAGAGGTCTTTGAAGACAATGCAGACAGTCAGTGGGAACAAAATAGACACATGGAACAAAATAAAATGATTATGCATGAACTTGGCGAGGATGGTCTTTATTAGCCATATAGGATAAAGAATCCATGATAACTTTTAAATCCAAGGATTTTCACAAATAAATTATTATTTTTGTTTAAATTTAAGTGCTTCAGAAAAAGTCCTACAGATAAATAATACATGTTTGAATGTCATTTGAACTGACCTTCTAATCCTAATATTTAATGTCAATCAGACATCATAGTTCTGTGATGAAAAAAAATCAAGTGCCAGTGAGTTAAATAAAACTGTAAATATATAAAATTTATAACTGGGTTTTACACAAACTATAAAAATGAGAGGGTAAAAGAATTTTAAACTCTAAAACTTGGGGTATGGCGGCCCTATACACATTTTTATAAAACATTGATCAGTGATTTTGCCTTTTATATGACCATAAAGTTTATATGGGCTACTGAACAATTTATGTAGTGTTCAGACAGTTAAAGATAAGATCATAGTTCATGCCTGAAATAATGAGTTTGATTAGCAAATAAATGTTTAATTATCAACTTAAATTTTAGCACCCGCCTCGCCCCAACACACCTTTTGGTTTAGAACCATGACTCCTTTTCTATGATCACTCTTACTGGTTGATCTGTTCCCTTCTCAAAGCTTTAACAAGCACCCGAATCTCCAGTTTGGGGTTCCTTTCTGAGAGTCAGCTTTATATATCCCACTATCTTCCAGGTGGTTCCACTTGGGCTCTGTAGGCATCTGAAAACCACCATGTTCATAACCCTACTTATTTCAATAGCCATCCTACATTCCTCTTACAGTCCCTCTTTTAGGCAATAGAACTATTCCAGGTCAGAAACTAAAAGTCATCCTAGACTCCTCATACATTTCCTAAATATGTATTTCTTTACATTTTTGTTTTTTCATCTCTACTCTCCTTGAATTGGCTCTTCACCTTTTGTCTGAAATACAGCAAATGCTTCCAATCTTTTCCCAATAAATGCAGTCTTTATAAGACCTTAAGTGATATTTCTAAACCATCTATCCAGTACACTTTTTGTTCAAAATCCTTCCTCTTTGATTTTTTAACATAGCTTAGAAAGCCAGGGAAATCTAAGGGTATGCTAGCTCTTCAATCTTTTTTTCAACCTCTCCCTGCCTGTATTTTTGGTCCCCCTTATAACTACTAACCTCCTATAATTCCATACCCATCACTTGCTCTATTCTTCCCATCATAGTTTTCTTTTCCCCACGACTAACTGCTTTTCATTTTTAAAAACTAGACAAGCTTTTGTATCTCTCTCTCTTTACCTGGATGTTATGCTTCTTGAAGGAAGTATCCTATTCATCTTTGCAAATCCTGTATCTAGCAGAATGCCTGGCATATAATACACACTCAGTAATTATTTGTGGAACTGAAACAATGCTTTGTGGTTCTGTTTAGCTTTTGCTATTGATTACTTTGAATAAATGGGTGCATGCCTACTACATTGAGTTTCCATCAGGGAGCTAACTTTAGTCAAATACTTCAGAATACCAAGTATTTTTAAAAAAATATTTTTATTGATTTCAGAGAGAAAGGGAGAGGTAGAGAAAGATAGAAACGTCAATGATGAGAAAGAATCATTGATCAGCTGCTTCCCACATGCCCCACCCTGGGGATCTAATCCACAACCCAGGCATGTGCCCTGACTGGCAATGGAACTGTGATTTCTTGATTCATAGGTCGATGTTGAACCACTGAGCAACACCGGCTAGGCCCAAGTATTTTTTTTTTTTTTTATCATGCTTCCAATCTCTTCACCATCCACTCCCAAACAGCAATTGTTTCATTTTTCTACCCAACCCTGGGTAAACTAAAGGCTCTGAGCCCGATTTTCACCTTAAGGAGTTCCTATCTCAACAGATTCTTGTGAGAGTTACCCGTGATAACTTATGTGAAAATGGTGCATAGTGTCAGGGGCAGCATTGGACTTTAGAAAATATGCAATAAGCTTTCAGAGAACATGAAAAGTCATAATGCTTTCTGAATTGTTTTATCATTGCTGTTAGACAATGAAGGAAATGAGGACCTCTGACTTTAAGTCTGTCTTGGAGATTAAAGTATGAAATTTATATGTCTATCACATTCAGTATTTCTTGTCTTTCCTCAAGGATTAATTATATTGCTTAGTCTCATTGAATAAAAAAATAATAATTTATACCTAAATAATATATAGTGAATGTTTTGTGATACTAATTAGTATCTTGTAATTAAAAGTCTTGGATTATATTTAGCGAGACTATTAGGTCAAATATAAACAAACATTCCAATTAAACCCAGCCAGTCAGTATTACATATGGGGAAGCAGAGCTATTGGTCTAAAATTAGAACTTAAACTGGGTTGATACTTTGAATCATGAACTTAAGTTTTTGGTTTCAGATTAATAAAAATTAAAATAGTTTGTTAGAGGGGAAATAAAAATTAAAGCATACTTCAAATTCTATTGTAGTAACTTCTATGGGGATTTGTAATTTATTTAACCTGGAGTTTAACTATAATTTTATTCAAACTGAGTCATCAAGACTTAGTTTGCTATTCAAATATCCTTTGAAGAGATGTGAAAATCAGTTTTTGCATTAAAATTTTTTGATTGAGAGCATTTTGTAAAATAGTGCACATTTAACTCTAAAACATTATAAAATGTTATACTTAAATAATTTTTTTATTGCATTTAAAAAAGCATAAATCAAGGTGTTGTGATGATGGATGAATTACCAGCATTACTCAGAAGAAGATTTGGTTCATCATTTCAGTTTGAATGCAGTATTGTTTAGGCTTGCTCCTGTAATCCATAAATTCCCCAAGATCTATATAGCTTTAAATCTTTTTGAATTAGAAAATAATATTTGGGGATCATTAAGAGTTGAGTTTATAATCTTTGAGAATATTCAGGCTGTGATACCTACTCCATAGTAACTAGCTAGTTACACTTAGAAATGGCTCCCAAATTTAAGAAATTTAAAAAATCACGAATAAAGCACAATTTTATTCTAACACATCTAATGGTAGGTAGGGACACTAATATCATTATAGTCTTTAAACTCTCAAGAGAGAGATTTATATTCACACTTTATTTTTTAAAACTGATTGAGATGCACAAAATAAATTTCTGCTTAGGCAATGGCAATAGTGATATCACATGAAATTTTAAACAACATCATAATCATTGCTCAGAATAGATTGACAGGGTGTGGTTTCAGTGTTTGGGTTTTCTTAAAACCTTAAAGCATTGTGGCACAGGTTTTTCAGCACAGACATTGCAACACATTTAAAACATGTAGCCAAAATGTGGGTGGAGCCAAGAGGAAATGGGTGCTCTTGTTTCTTACCGAATAGCAAAAATGATGCAGAACACAAGATTCTGCTGGCCACGTAGTCTGCATTAAGACAGTAGGATGTCACTTTATGTAACATCTTAACTGTGATGACTTACTAAATATGATCAAGAAAATCATGTTCTACCAACAGGACTAAACTTGGGAATAACAATTAGCATTGGCAAACCATTCAGCCACCCACATCTTCCAAGAAAATTACTCATAACAGCGATTTTGCATTGAGGTATTAAGCAGCATGTTTTAATGATATGTGGGCTAAAACTCAACAAGGAGACATAGCAGTGCTTTTCTTTTTGCCTAAAGGCCATAAAGCATACTGTAAATGAAATGAACAAAAAACCACATGTTTTTGGCAATCACAACCTAAGTACCTATGTCTCCTGCACGTTACAAAATGCCATTAGAAGAAAACCAGTATGCCATCACAATATTCATCTGCAAGATGCCAACCAACCAAATAACAGAAAATACTTGGATTTCTGGGAAATTGTTTAAAATTGTTCGATTTAATGCCATAATATGGTTATAAGCTTGGCGTGTTTTTAGAAAAAATAATTATTTAAGAAAAGTGTCACTTTTCATATAGTTTCTCACTTTTTATTAACTACAGTTCTATTCATTGACTAACAAATCTCCATACAAAGTAAAGGAAATGAGTAGAATACTGAATGTGGTCATGACATACCTCACCTCGTTTCTTTAGATTCATGCAGGCCCTTTAGTCAACACTTTGACTGTAGTTGTGTCCAAGGGTCTGTCTTAGATATTTTTTCCTCCTTTGACTTAGCTTTAATGTTTTATTGTATATTTTATCCTTTTTTATGAAAAAACAAAGATCCCAAGAATAGCTTGGATATATTTACCCTCCCTGTCACCACCACCAACCTCAATTTTTAAAAGAACATAGAGTTGCTACATTACATTATTTTGGAAGTGTCAGATATTTAATGAGTAAAAATGGAACACACTTAAATAATGGAAAGTTTTTGATGTAGACAGTCAAGCTAGAACTACCTAGACATGAATGAGCCAAGGGAAACAACTTTATAGTAACAACAAAAGCATCTAAAATTACATTATTAAAATGGGCAGGAGGGAGAGGAAGTTCAGGCTGTCTTATCTCTCCACCCAAGTTAGGATAAACACACCTTGCTTTTCTCAGACTATGGAAATTGGGGTTTTTTTCTTTGTGGAACCAATACCAGAGAGAGTCAAACAGCTTTCCACTTCACATCATCCTGCCACTCTAGTTAAGTAAATTCTACAGATTTTGAAGCCCTTGGCCCTCTATTGAGATTTGACTAGTCCATGCCAAGTTCAAATACAAAGAGCTGTATTCATTTTCCAAGACTTCAAAGGTTTGACAGTGTCAGTTGGATGGCAGATATTTCCTCAGATCTTACCTATCTAGGCACTACAGGTATTTTAAGACTACCTAGGTCCTCTAAGGCCAATAATTCCTTTTTTCTTTTTTTTTGGCAAAGCTCCAGCTCGCCATTACCCACATCTTGCTTTCCCTTTCGGGAACTAATGCCTAGGTAAATAACTGGAGGAATGCAGTGGGGCGCTAGAGTAACTGCCTGGCTTCTTTTCCAAGACCTGAGTCCTACATGGACCTGAGACTGTGGGCTTTGTTAGTACCTAGACTAAGACAAGTGGCTTTTCAGTGGCTTATAAACATTCAAATTTGATTGTAGGCAAGAGGTCACTTCCTGGAACTACCAAATACTATCCCACCAATATACCTTGACGCACTGAAGTGTTAGTAGCCATGTCTCCTTAAACTACCACTGGTGGATTAGGCTGGTTTCTTTGAGCTCAGGAGTCTACCTTTTCTAGGACTAAAGTATATCATAGTCCATAACACCAAGCTACAGAATTCTCCTTTGCTAGCATCTTAGTTAAACTCTCATTTGTATAGAGAAATTTTAGCTAACAATTCAAGTGGCTAGGGGAAGAAACAAAACCATTTACTCTAGAGAGGCTCAAGGTACGTCCCCTCTTGCTTTTGGAGCGGGTGGCCATGCACTTTATGATACAATCCTTAGTGATTTTGTTAACCCCTAAGGGCCACCTATCAGATGTTTGTTTAAGCTAATGTCAGGTTGTTCCTGACCCTCTATTTTTTTTATTATTATTATTTACTAGTGGCCCGGTGCACGGATTTGTGCACATTGAAAGGAAATTAATTAGAAGAAATATTTTAATATTGATATTCGCCCATTCTCTATAATAGAAGTGTCAATTAAATTCACGATTGACAATGACAGATTGAAACACATACTTGCGATTGGTGCCAGCGAGAGCTTTATATGTATCGCGCATGCGCGAGTCAAATTAGCCTTTTATATATATAGAATAAACTTGCTTAATTAGACCTGCTTTCTGATTTAGCTAAACTTTTTCCAGCCCAGTGAAGCACCCCAACGTCTCTTTCAGGTAATTGTCAGCAACACAGCAGTAAATATCAACATGAAGCAGATTATTATTGTAGATCATACAGGGAGAACAAAGGGTAAAATATTTAACTGCAGCAGTGTTTGACTATATTCTGCGCAGTGAGAAAACCTGAGATCATTTTCAAAGTCCACCATTTCTTTCTTCTTTTCAGTCGGGTCAAGTTTCTAAACTTTCTAAATCTCCATTTTCCAGCTAATGAAAAGAAAATAGGATTCTACCAAGTCTCCTATCTACCTACTCCAGGGCTTCTGTGAGGATCAAATGAGATGAGGCATGGGAAAACGCTTCACAGACATTTGGTTAAAGTGTGAAATGTTTGCACCTGGCTACAAAGCAAATCGTGTTCCAGGGCTGAAGAAACTCCAAGGAGGCTAGTTCAGTGATGGCGAACCTATGACACCTCTGACACATGAACTCATTTTTTTGGTTGATTTTTCTTTGTTAAATGGCATATAAATATATAAAGTAAATATCAAAACTATAAGTCTTTGTTTTACTATGGTTGCAAATATCAAAAAATTTCTATATGTGACATGGCACCAGAGTTTAAGTTAGGGTTTTTCAAAATGTTGACACGCCGAGCTCAAAAGGTTCGCCATCACTGGGCTAGTTACTAGGGAGAGGAAGCTGGGCGTTGCTATGTGACATCATTACCTGGCACCCACAGTGACCATTTCCAGGCTGGGCTGGGCTGTGGGCTGCATTTTGCACCTTGGGGTCTCAGCAGCGTGGGCTGTGATTTGGTGGGCTGTTGCTCTGGGGTGGTGGTGGGGCCTGTGTCCCACTTGGGGGAAGCTGAGTGTTGCTTTGTCAGCGCCAGGTCTGCAGTGCCATTTCTTTGTAAATGGCCAGTGCGCATCATGGCAGCTCCTGTGTTGAGCGTCTTGCCCCCTGGTGGTCAGTGCACATCATAGTGACCGGTCGGACGGTCGGAGTGACACTTAGCATATTAGCCTTTTATTTATATTGATTTTATTTTATAATCCTCACCCGAGGATATTTTTGCATTGATTTTTAGAGAGAGTGGAAGAGAGAGGGAAAGACAAAAATATCCATGTGAGAGAAACACATTGGTTGCCTCCTGCATGGGCCCCAAGGGCAACTGAGGTATTTGCCCTTCACCGGAATTGAACCAGGACCCTTCGGTCTGTAGGCCAATGCTCTATGCACTGAGCCAAACAGGCTAGGGCCCTCTAAGTTTGAGAGGCCTGTGCTATCAGTGCTTCCATATAAGAAACAGTACTAGTTATGTCCTGATAAATCAAAATATAGTGAATGGTATTTCATGCCTTAGCTCAGAGAGATGCAAGCCATCCTGTTGCATGTGTCCCAAACCCGAATTCTTAATAATGCTGACTTTTACAACTTCCCAGGGATTAGTGGAACAACATCCCTGGACCATATACGAGGATGCCAGAGTCTTCATTGGTTGTGTTGATTTCTTGTAGCTGCTCTAACAAATTGCCACAAACTTGGTGCCTTAAAACAAGAGAACTTTATTCTCTCACAGTTCTGGAGGCCAGCATTCTGAAATGTCTAGAGGAAATTCTGTTTCTTGCTTCTTTCAGCTTCGATTAGCTGTTGATGATCTTTGGCTTGTGGCTGCATCACTTCAGCCTCTGCCTCTGTTTCCACATCGCCTTCTCCTCTTTTGTCTCTCAAATCTCCCCGTGTGTCTCTTAACAAGAATACTTGTCATTAGATTTAGGGCTTTTCAGCTAATACAGGATTATCTTTTCATTTCAAGTTCTTTAACTTAAATATATCTTCAGAGATCTTTGTTTCCAAATAAGATAACATTAACAAGTTCTGGGGGGTTAGAATATGAACTTATCCTTTGGAGGACCACCATTCAACCCATTATACTGGTCTTTCTGGAAAATGTGGTAGCAACTGCATGCTATTGGTGCTTGTGGCTGTGGTTTTAGATGAAAGAGATATGAGGACACTAGGCCCACTTTCATAATGTCCTAACTAGAGTTCCTTGGCTAACTAAGTATGTTTTGAACATACTTCCATTGGTCTACCTTGATTTAGTGTCTGATTTTTCTAGGGATTAGACAGGGAACTACCCAAGTTCAGCACCTTGGCCTAGAGAGGCAAGTGAAGACCCAACCGTTAGACTGTAAGTCCTTGAGTCTCATTTACCAGTGTATCACCTAGCACATTGGCTGGAAAATCATTTTAGGCCCAAAAGATTAAAGGTCCTTCAATCTTTAGGAAGGAATAAACTGTTATGTTTCTTGTTCCAGAACTACGGAAATACTTTTAAGAATGACTCATTAAGAAAACCAGATGTTCAGAGAATGCCTTTCCCTCTCCTCATTACATAACCAAACCCTGTGTTTTCATCTTAAGTCCCACCTCTTCCATCGAGCCTTCTCATCTTCATTGTCTATACCAGTGATCCCAAATGTTTTGATAGCACACCCTATTGATAAAACAGTATTGTACATACTACCTTATATATTAATTTGTTCATCATATTTTAAAACATTCTTTAGATCAAAATGGTTATATAATTACAAAAATAGAAATTTAAAAGTGTGAGTTAAGCATGAAGTAGAGAATAAGTGAGTCTCATCATCAATAACATTGGATATAAATTATACTGTAAATTGTCGTCCTAGTGACTTCCAATTTGTATATGCTTTTATTGTCTTTATCTGAAAAAAAAATTTATTGAAGGATAGAGACACTGTTTTTATTTTTTTTCATGTACTTTGTTAGCATTATCATCCATTTGCTGTTTCTGCATAAAGACATTTTAAAGTCATTTATTCATTTTGTAACAGTATTTAAATAAAAGCCTCATATCCACTGACCTGGGAACACCTAAACTATTATCCATTTAATAAGCCAAGAGAAATGAACATGTGAAAACTTCTCTTATTCCCTTTACTAGGGACCGTGCATTCATCTGCTAAATAGCTCACTTAATCTTGGTAATATGTGGTAATGAACATATAGACCAAGTGAAGAGTCCAGTGCCAATATACATATTAAATATTAGAAACACTTCATTTTATTTTTTCTCCATAGGAAAAAATGATAAATAGAATTTCTAACATTAACTTTCTATACTGTAATAGAGACCACAGATTTTTACTACATCACTGAAGTACTTAAATATTTAAAAAATTTTATTACTTGCCTTTGTTCAAGTATATTTATATGTTCTTCAGAACATCTGTAATGAAGATGAAGTGTAATACCTCAGTATCCTACAGATCATCCAAGAGAATCTTGTCAATAGTTAATGCTAACCATTTGATTAAGGACTATAGCTAATTGGAAAGTTATGTTGCTCTATGAGTTTTTTGATTCATGACGATTTAAAAAATTAGAAGTTAATAGGAATTATCTTAATGTAGCTTATTAAAATGAAGAGTGTAGATCACATGAAAAATATTTGAAATGTATTGCAAACTGTGGGCTACTATATAATAGCTATAGTTATTAGAATTTCTAAGTTTTTCTCTAGTGAGTTTTCTTTTTTTCAAAGTTATTACCAAATTGAGTTTTTTTATTTCCTCTTGCTGAGTATATAAGACAATATTCACTGGCCTGGGAACCTAAGGGGTATAATTCAAATCCACATAGTTTTGCATCTGAACAATTGAGTTACTTATTCACTGATACTGCCATAGTATACCTGTTGGTGCTCAAGGTTATTTAACATGAAGTTGGGCCATGTTAAGGGGGAAAATGTTTATAAAAGATTATAAATTCACTCCTCATCTCCACTGACTTTTCCATTCCTGGTAAGGGGAGGTAATGTGACCTTAGGGCAGTGATGGCGAACCTATGACATGTGTGACTCGCGAGGTGACATGCGAACTCATTTTTTTGGTTGATTTTTCTTTGTTAAATGGCATTTAAATATATAAAATAAATATCAAAAATATAAATCTTTGTTTTACTATGGTTGCAAATATCAAAAAATTTCTATGTGTGACACGGCACCAGAGTTAAGTTAGGGTTTTTCAAAATGTTGACACGCGGAGCTCAAAAGATTCGCCATCACTACCTTAGGGTCTGCCCCATTCAGGTTGCTGTTCCCTCTGGCTTCCTGTTGGACTCAGCCAGCGGGAAGTAAGAACAGGTGATCTGCAGGTGGAAGAGTTCTAGCTTTTGTGGAATCTGGTTACACCGTGGTTTTCTCTTGGTCGCAAGTTCAAGGAATGGTAACAGCTTCCTACTTGTCTAGTCCCCGCTTGCTGCAATATTTCTCATTGGTTTCCTTAACTTTATCCACACCTCTGGAATGGAGTCCCTCATCAAAACCTCACTTTTCTAATTGGACCTTAACAAATACACATGGTGAACAAGATCGGAATGTTTAATATGGATCTTCAGCAGACTTGCTTCTGGGTGTATGTAGGCACAGCTGTAGCAGGCTAAGAATAGTAGCTGTCCACAGCATCTTTTTTTCTCAGAATCTTTTGCAATTTTAAACTGTGTGTGTGTTTTTTTGACTCAATAAAGAGTTTATCTTTAGCTGCCAGCTTTTCTCCTGCAATATAATCCTTTCTGACTCAGAAAGAAACTGATATTAGTTAGTAGTTTCCCTTGTTATTTGACCACACAGTATTTTAGAATTGCTGAATTTCAGAGACATGTACCTCAGCCTAGCATTCACCTTTACAACATTCTCTCTCTAACTTATATAGGAAGACAGAATCAATTGTTAATGGAATTTTAGGCAGCACTTAGTTGATGTGGAAATACTTAAGGACCCAAAAGGGCATCTTGAAATCAAAATACGTCTATTTACAAGTCTAGCCTTCAGAGTAAACCTGATCATTTCTTTGAGGTTAGGAGTAAGAAAGGTATGAAGTGACAGCCTAGGTATTTTTCTCCTCCAGGGATGGACCAGTGATCTCCAGAAGCAGACAGAGTAGAGAGGAGGGTTGACCTATATGCAAATGCTAAAGACCCATTTCTAGGAGCTATTTCATTTCCCCAGCTTCTTCAGGAGATAAAACCCACTTTCATCTAGTCCCCTGGCAGGTCCTTCCTAGAAAGGCATTCTATTGAGAACTTTCTTCTCCTTTTTAAAGCATAGATCAGTTTCTTTTCTTTAATCTAAGGACCTCCTTATTCAGTTTGTATTTTCTCATACACCTAGAAAAAATCATGATATTTTAGTACCCCTTTATGATATCGTGAGACATATTCCTGTTCATGCCATTTTTTTTTCTGCCTCTAATAATGACATTTCTGAAAAAAGTACATCTTCAGAATGAAACTTCATCAGTTGGATTAAAATAAAACCATATGAAAGGGATACAACTTTTAGTATCCTCAATAGCAAAATGTCTGGTTCTTGAAGCACACAGTCCCATCTGTTGGATATTCCTTCCACCCTTAGTTCTTAACTTGTATACACACCTCAGCACCAGCCAATGATTATGGAAATTCCAACATGGATGGAGACAGTGGGGATTATCTCTCACCTAAACACCTTTGCTGCAACTTTATCCATTCTTCTGTTTTATAACCAAAGGGGATATACTTATCTGGTTGCCATCCTCTCTACAACACTATTGATCTTTCATTATATAAATAATAATTTTCATCTGTCTACTTTTTCCTCTTCATTATAAAATAAATTAGGAATATTCAACCTTAACCTGTATTTTTTTTCCTCATAATTCCTACATTTCACTCCTTAATTTTTTCCTTGTTCCTCTCTGTTTTCTCTGTCTTGTCTATATTTTGAAGATACGATAACCAAAAAAGGAATTCTGTAGCTTATGTAAATACAAGTTTTAAACAGAGTGGAAGTGTGACTTATGGTGTTTGTGTTTTATACTCTGTTATTAAATCTCAGAATGACAATATAATTGTAGTGATGTTGTTGTTCCTTTAGTGTACTATCTGAACCCCCAGATATTTCTCTGCTTTAATGACACATAATCAGCTATTATTCATCTTGTATTTACACTTGTGTTTAAGAAATTAATGGCAAACTGGCTATGATAATAATAGCTTGGCACTTTGCTTGGCACATTTAATTCTACATTAGTTGGATTTCATGTGTTAAAAATCAAAAATTTCCCCCGTAAGTAATAAAATATCAGATGAAACTTAATATAAAAAAATTTAAGATTGGATGTACAGTTTTTATAAACACCAATGCAACATAATTTAAGATGGGCTGGAAGAGGGTTTGATTTACATGTAAATACCTATACTAATTTTGTTTTCCAAAAAAAAAAAAAATCTAAATCATTCCAAACATTTATGTGCTCAGCTTACATTGAAAGTCTTCCAGATAAAAAGATTCCATACATTCTCTTAGTAACCAAAATTTTTATTTAAACATTTTTTTTAATATCAAATTGTTTTTTTCAACCAAAGGCTGCCCTGTTCTGTGTTTGCTCAGATGGCATGACATATCATGAAATATAGTATTTCTCATGTGAGTAATTGTCTCAAGTGGGTATTATTAGCATACATATATGGGACTATATAGAGTCACCCTTCTACTGGAATAAAAGTAAAATAGAGGGTAAGTTTTAATGCTACAGTTCAGCCCTGCAGTGATTGAAAAAGCTCAATCCTGCCCTAGCCGGTTTGACTCAGTGGATAGAACATCTGCTTTAAAAATAACAAATATGTAATAATATGTAGTAGCATGTAATTAAATATGTGATGATAGCTAATATTTACATACTACACTGAAGGTTAAGCATGTGCCTTGCATTCTTCCCTGTGTGTGTGAGAGACCATCTTAACCACAATTAATATTTATTTAGTGCCTTGCCAGTGTGGCTCAGTGGTTGAGCGTCGACCTATGAACCAGGAGGTCATGGTTAGATTCCCGGTTGGGGCATGTGCCAGGGTTGCTGGCTTGATCCCCAGAGTGGGGTGTGTGGGAGGTAGCTGATCACTGATTCTCATCATTGAAGTTTCTATCTCTCTCTCCTTCTCTCTTCCTCTCTGAAATCAATACAAATATATAAAAAATATTTATTTAGTGCTTTATTATGTAAAAGTATATGATAAATATATTATTTTATTGAATCACTATAATCTGTTTTGAAGTGGTAGTTACAGTATTACTTATTTGGTTTTACAGTTGAGGACACTGAATCTTCAAGAGAATCAGTCTTAGAGACCAATGGCAGCTGCCCAGATTAACTTTTACTAGTACATGATACTGGCTCATCTTTCTACACTTCACTGAGTTTTGTAAAATCTTCCTAAATACCCATCATCTGGTCTGGAGAGGTAGCTGTTGACCTAAGTACAGTCTCTCAGCTAGGAGCAGTGTGTGCCAGCCGTTTGGAAGTGATTGCACATAGGCACAAGAGAATCTATGTCATTACCCATTTTTGGAAGTAAGAAGGACATAATACAACAGACTGATGAGGCCTACAAAAATATTTTGTTTAGATTTTTTCTTTTTTGAATGAGCAAGATACTCTAGTGGAAAGAGTATTGAATCCATGATTAATATATAGAGGTTTCAACTCCAGCTCTTCTACTTAGGAGTTCTGTGACCCCAATATTTAACATAGTCTATCTGAGTATCAATTTCTCACCCGTTAAAAGATGATGAAAGTAACCACTTGGTACACTTCATAGGATTGTTAAGAGGATCCAACTTAATGCAGCATATGAAAGTTCTTTGAAAACTGCAAGTCCCCTGAGAAGTGTTCCAGGGGTATGGGGTGGAGGTAGGGGTAGGGGTTATGGCAAGTTGTATCCTATAGATGTAGAGATCTGAGTTTCATAGCTACCTTTGCCCTTCCTTCTTGAGTTAGGATGATCCAAAATGAGTTATGGACCATGCGCCACACCATGCCAATGTTCATCTTAACCATTTGAATGAATTACAGCTGTAAAAGAAGTAATCTCCATGACATGTTTTTTCTTGGTTTTGTTGGACTGGCAAATTAGTCTTTTTGTTAAACTTAAAAAGGTCACACTCTGTAACTACTATTGCTTATTAGTATGGCTTAGGCATTAGGATAACAATGCAAATGAACAGGTAAAAATTTTCTCTTTGACAGAAGTCCCTGCTGTTAAAATTCCAGGAATCCCATTGAATGGAATAGAATCGTTATAAAGGGCTTGGCTTGACTCCCAGAACAGGAGGTTCCCCAGTGAGAAACCACCTGTTAGTAGACTCTTCATCTCACTGTGTGAGGTCATGGAGGAATGGAAATTATCTAGAGAAACCAACACAGAGGATCTGGAACGAAATGACCTCCTCCAACCAATTCAAAGAGTGTGTACTTATACCTCTATTAGATGATAGCATGCATTCCAGCTATACCCTCTATTGATTGAAACTTTAAAAAAAGAGGTAGAAATAATATTGGGAGAGAAAAAAAAAACACAACACAGGGAGACAGAGATATAGATTAATACCAATAAAAATAGGGCCCATGCGAAAGAGGAGATTATTACCATACAGTGTATGTATTCTTCCACCTGTAGACTTGGATGGGTAATAAACTCTGCATGCATAATTAATGGGACCAGAGCAAGGTTCCAATGGTATCTTGAGTGTCTATCTCTGAAATCTCAACTGCATAGAAATATCAGAAACCCACTTAATTTGCAGAAAAGATGCTTGACTTTGCTTCTGTCAGAGATTTAGGACTATGGGAGGCTACAGCTGCAGAAGCTTCTTTTATTATACTTTATTTCTGCCCTTGTTTTTTGAAGCTTGTAATGTAAAACTGCTGTATCAGAAGAAATATTTCATCAAAGTATCTTGTTAGAAATGACCAGCACCAACTATTATCTAATGATTTTATAAAAGTCATTAAGATATCCTTTTTATCTAAAATTGTAGAGAAGTGCATTTGAACCAGTGTGATCCAAATCTGTACAATAAAATGGAAATCTTATAGACTTAAAAATGTCCATGCACAATCACTCAGTAACTAGAATTTACACTATGGGGCCAGATTGCTCATTGAGAAATGGTTGGAATTAGCTAAGGGAATAGGTGACTGAGTTTGAGGAATAAAGCAAATAGGAGTTTGGGAATGCTGAAAGATATTTTGAATCACAAATTTCCCCCTAAGTCTATTTTGTTTACTTCTCATCACAATAATAATTTATGTGAGTATTGCTCTATAATCAATCCCAAACTTGGGAAATGTATGCCCTAAATAATACAAGCTATCTCCTACACATCAGAAGTCGCATAAAAGTGCATGATGCATACAGTGCTCCCTTTATCAGCCTGAGAAGCAGGAGATGATAGTGGCTAAGGGCATAGGATCTGGAGTAGTTTTGGGTAAATTATTGAACCTTTTTATATCTTATTTTTCTCACATGTCAAGCAGGGACAATATACCTATCACATAGGGCTGTTGGGAAGATGACATATAATACATTAAAAGCCTTAGAACAATTAAGATTGATGTTATCTGACAATTATTGAACAAGATTGAATGACAAGCAAATTTAAATCAAGCTGTTGCAATTTGTGAAATTCATGCTACATCCATAAAACATTTTTATCACTATTCCAGTTATCTGTGTCTTTTCATTCCTAGTCTTTATGAAGTAGTGATTAAGAGAATGAGTTATGAGGTCAAACTGCTTGTGCTTAAATTATGGCCCATTGTTGATTAGCTGTAACCTTGGATACATTGCTTAACGTCTCATGCCTCTGTGTTCTCATCTGTAAAATAGGGGTGATGCAAATCATAGTTTATTTTTTATGTTAAGCAATGAGTAAATGAGGTATGACATGGAAAGACCTAGAACTGTGTTAAGCGTTCATCCACTGCTAGATATTGTTATCATTATTTTCCTCTGCAGTTCCGTCCGTTCTGTTACAGGGACCACTAGATACTCCTCTAATATCTACCACTTCCCTAATGTTCAAGACCAACCCTGCTCTAAATTGAAAGATACAGGGGTGTCTTCGAAGTCATTATTTTATGTCTCAGTATTACATCACCCCTTTTTCCAGGCATATCCTGATTGTGTTGCTCACCTGGCATATGTGCATATGTGCCTTTTTTATTTGGTTCTTGTATCTAGTTCCTACTCCAGCACTCTACTGATACTCTTTGGATTCTCTTGCCTCTGGGTCCTTTATTTCTACCCTGCAGGACAGTCACATACTAGTAGCTGGGATTCATTGGCTGGCCTCTGATGTTCACTGTTTGGGATTTCTAGTCCCTAGTCCTGTGCCTACAGGATTGCACTGGATGTCCCACAGGTCTTAGATCCATTATACTTGACTAGTTAATAGACCTCTATTCTTCTCCCTGAGACCTTTCCATCTCCATGAAGGCCTAACCCCACCCCCACCCCCACCCCCTTTTTGGCCTTGCCCAGTAACAATCATTTCAATGAGCAAACAAGACCCAATGCTAGATTAATTGATATTCTACAATTTCAACTTCTCATAAAAACAAGTACTGGGAGATTCAAATAAGTAGATCAGATTTTCTCAACTTAGCATCTAGTTCTTTTTCATAAACTGAGAGATAGATAAAATACATGAAATAAATTGGCTATCATAATGTATGGAGATTCCTAATATGTGACTAACTTTGTTCCCAGTGACAGTCTATGTCAGGCTATGCCTTATTCAGGGGAAAACAATGTGGGTGGTTTGAATAAAACCAAACTGGTTCTTTTGGGTGTGGATACTGGTTTCATAATGGAGATGTTAGTTTGCCCTAGAAAATCATTGCAGTGCAATAAACTGAGTGACTCAGGTGCCTTATATCTAAAGGGAAAAAAATAATTTTAGTTGCTCTGATCTGGGTGAACTGGGAAGGAATGATTTTTCTTCTCCCTTTACATTCACTCTCTCTTCATCTTTTAACTGATTGATAACAATTTTCTTTCACCTGGTTGTAGTAAGTGGGATGTTTAAGTGGGTGATTAAAAAGTGGAAACTTTAAAGATACAAACGAGTTCTAATGGAAAGTAAAAACAAACCACAAAAAACCTCATTGTAATAGTTCAGAAAACCTAATTAAATAAATTTAATTACTACTACTAGAAGACTATTCATAATCATTCAAAATGAAAATAAAGCAGTTGGTAAAAAGAAATCTATGCTATCCAAAATTTACCTCAAGTGAATATTTAAATTTGAATTCATTAAAATTAAATAACATTTAAAGTTGGTTCTTTAATTTTATCATTTCAAGTGCTCCATAGCCATATATGGCCAATAGCTACCACATAATCTTGAAAAGCTCTATTGGACAGCACTGATTCACATAATTTCATATGGGATCACTGTAGAAAGTTTAATTGCACATTACTGCTTTAAGTAATCCTCCTGCTTAAGATTTTAGTTTAATAGAGTCTTAGCTTAATGTTTTTATTGTGTTATTTTTTGGTTCCTGGCCCTCTAGTCTTCTGGCCTCTTCTTTTACCATTTTCTAGCTTCATTGAACCTCTTCATGCAATCATTGATCTTTTTTATTCTTATACATCTCAGTATTCTTACACAAGTTATTTCCCAGGATTACCTCTTTTCCTCTGGCTGCTTCCCATCGTTAGAATGTAGCCCAGATGTCACCTGGAAGAAAACCTTGCCTCCCCTCTCTCTTTGGGTTAGGTGCTCTTAGCATCTCAGCATCCTAGTAGCACATTAGGCTTATTTATTTTATGAATCATCACTCTTGTCAAGACTGTATTATAATTCCTCTCCTATCTTGAGTTGCCTAATAGTGAATCCTAGTAATATATATGAATTATACTTCTGTCCAATTTTTAGCAACCATGAAACATTAGATTTTAGCTTTCTTGTAAAGAATAAATGAAATGACAATGAGGGAACTGGCATTTGGATGTAGAAAAGAGAAGT
The DNA here is from genome assembly GCF_000412655.1 of Myotis brandtii. Lineage (NCBI taxonomy): Eukaryota > Metazoa > Chordata > Mammalia > Chiroptera > Vespertilionidae > Myotis > Myotis brandtii. Next base: position 983,863 of record NW_005366455.1, on the reverse strand, counting down.
GAATCGAATGGTAGATGGTTAGCTTTTTCAGTGAGGCCACATTGGGGAAAATCAAGAAGAATGCAGGAAACATAAACAGGCATCAGAGTTGCACTCTAGGGGTACCCTTGAAGAGAGGCTCTTGTGTATACAGAATAGGGCTTTGCAGTAGACTTAGCAGGGGAAGAGATGATGCCATGGAACCCCAATATTGGGGCAGAGGTTTGAAAAGAAGCCACCTTAACTCAGTTTCAATAGAAAAGGTAACCACAAACTTTTTCGAGCATGCATGCTATTTTGTATCTCTGAGAGCTCAGTAGAATCTAGGAACTAGCATTTGATAGATAAAAGTCAACTACTGGTCATGAAATCAGAAAATCAATGACCAATAAGAAGAGCATACCATGCCTCTTACTTTGGATGTTCTCTTTCACCAAAGATTTGCCAGTTATTGCTAATTACTAATTATTACTAATTTGAGGTGGGTATGGTATCATTGATTTAGCGTTTTGCTAAAGTTATGTCTAGTTGCTTGGGTTTAATAAACAAATATACTTTAAAAAGAGATTACTTAAGTTTTTCTGACACTATTTCTCTTAATTTAGTTTTAAGATCTTCAATTGTAGGTCACCATATCATAGTGGCTTTCAGGAGTCCGACCGCTTCAATTGAAGAACTTGTCTCTATCTGTGTACTTGCCTGCTCTTCTATGGACCCCCACACATGAGCAACTTAAAGACAAGGATGCCTTTTATCTCTATAATCTCAGTGTCTATCTCATAATGGTTACTTGATAGATGGTAAAAGGAGGAGAGGCAGATAGAGGTGGAAGAAAGGATGGAGAACACTGGTTTTTCACTGAGGCTCTATAAGCTGGCTCTCATCTCTTCAAACTTATTCTTTACTATGGTCTTTTAAAATTTGTTCTCAGTCATGCAGTTTTATTTCGTAGAAAATAATAAAAACCAACTTCCTATCATTTTTAATCTTATATTGTCTCACAAAAAGTGTCTTTTTAGCAAAATGCCCGTTTAGCACTTTATGGTCCCCTTTTAAGTGAGGTCTGACTTCCCCAGCCACTATGAAGTTTGGAATGGCATAGAGTACAGTCTCAAGTTCCAGACTTGTTACTGTAGACAGATCTGTTCATGATGAACACACACACACACACACACACACACACACACACACACACACACAGCAATATAGCTCATTTGCCCTAGTGATCCATCAAACATTCCCAAACCCTGGACTTGATCACCTGTCATAGTCATCATGTTGAGAACTGATGACTAGATACCTGAAAATGTTTTTCTTCTTTCTATTTGAGGAAAGGGCAGCTTTTAACCTATTCTTTCCTTTTGGTTTTTAAAAAGTAAATGAAAGACATGCTAGTTAATTAGTAATTATCATTACAATCTACACCAATGAAATGCAGTTATGACATATTTGAAGGAAAAACTCATAAAAATGTATGCATCAAAAACCAATATCTGTATTTCATAAATCAGGACACTGGGATCAAGGGGGACAGACACAATTGCACAGGAGAAGAGGGTAAAACAGGGATTATTTCAAAGACACTGTTGGCAAAACCAGGAATAGATTTAGTCTCCAGTTACTTCATAGGTCACCTACTACAGCACCATTTTTAAAAACTGTTACGAAAAGAAATAATTAAAATAATTTATGATAGCTGTCTTATTCCGTTTACTCTTTGAACTTTGTTGGTGCCTATTTATTGAAACTGAGTGTTTGGAAAATACTATTATTCGGCTGAATCTAATTAAAGAGTGTAGATACAGTGAAGTAAATAAAATTATCAATGTCCTTAGATTTAGGGTGGTTTACAAGGTTTCAGGCAGACAAACGTCCTCTCATTCTAGGACATCCAGTTCTCAACATGATGACTATGACAGGTGATCAAACCCAGGGTTTGGGAATGTTTGATGGATCACTAGGGCAAATGAGCTATATTGCTTTGTGTGTGTGTGTGTGTGTGTGTGTGTGTGTGTGTGTTTATCATGAACAGATCTGTCTACAGTAACAAGTCTGGAACTTGAGACTGTACTCTATGCCATTCCAAACTTCATGAATGATTGAAATGGTCTACTAAAATAGGTTAATTTTTGCATGTCAGTAACAAGACAGGACTTGCTTGTCCCTTGTTGACATGGCTTTAATTATAGCCTTCTTTCTGAGGAAGAGGTGGCACGGGTACTTTGGTTGAAAATAATACAGATTTCATTAACTATTCATAACCATCTATTCCCTGTCCATGAATTAGTGTGGTAAAAATTCCTACAAGCGATTACTTAAAATAATTTAAATAACTTAGATTTATTCAAATTATGCTACTTACAGAAGAAGAATTGTGGGTAGACTTTTTCTTTTTGTAACATCAGACAATATTTGTTGTTTGGGTGGGGAGAGTTTGAGGAATCTTGAAGGAGGAGACAATATTTCTGCTTTCCTGAAAGAATGAACTGGAAAACAGGTCTGTCTCTGCAGATATTAAATTGTACACTATTGGTTGATTCCAATAGTGATTCATCTATTTGAATGCAACATTCAATGAACTATCCTGCATTCAGTTAATTATCCAGTATTTATCACTAGAATTTTAATAATAAAAATGCCTAGCTAAAAAAATCAGCTTATATTAAAGCTTACAAAGACATGGATTTTTAAATATAACTTGATCTGCTAATATAAACATAAGGTCATTATGGACATAAATTAAAATTGCCTGTATTCTTCTTCTAAGAGCTGAAATAATTTTATAACTTTTTCCTTAAAAGGTATTTTTTTTAAAAAAATTACTGTGAGTATATGGGTGGGTGTGCTTGTATACTCACACATAGATCATTATAATTGTGTGTGAATAATTGTATACTGTTCTACGTCCTACCCTTTTCATGTCGTGTTATAAAATTTTTCTTCAAGGCTGCATGCATTTTATCATAGGAATGAACTATGGTACCTGACCAGTGTGACTTAGTTGGTTGAGCATCATCCCGTGCACCAAGAGGATGTTGGTTTGATTCCCAACCAGGGCACAAGTCCGGGTTTCGGGCTCAATTCCCAGTAGAGGGCATGCAGGAGGCAGCCGACCATGTCTCTTCTATCTCTCTCCCCCTCTACCTTCCTCTCTTTCTAAAGTCAATAAAACAATTTTTTAAAAGAATGAACTATGGCTGTTCTCCTGATGTTGGGCACTTTAATTATTTCCAAAGGTTATAGCTGAATAAAACCATAGAGATGTAAAGGGGCTTAGCGTATATTTAATCCAGTCCCTTTCCTTTATAATTAGATTTTATAGTTAGGACTAAGGTCTAGAAAGGTTAATTGATTTAGGGGTTACTTTATTTTCTTTGGAAAATAAATGTGAGTTATGTATTCCAGAAATACTTGTTCTTTAAAAGAAAAGCGAAAGGAAAATAAACTGAATCAGTCACGGCACATTCAAAATAGGATAAAAAATGTGGGTGAGTAATCTGTCATTCGGGTGACTAATATATCATTTGCTATAAATATTTTCTTCACGTCTTAAAAGGAAAATACATTCATATAACATAACTTTTGTCATTCCTATCACTGTAAGAGAGGGACACACAAAATATGGAATTGCATGAAAATCAGAAAATGAGTTTCCAGTCTACTTTCTCCAGAGTTAATTGCATGATGGTAAGGTGAGCATATGTTGAAAAGGAAAGTTGGTTTTTCAAATTCTTTCCATTCTAACAATCTAAGTTTTTGTAAAGAACAGTAATACTTTTTCCACTCCAGATGTAACTACTAGGTATTTAACTTTATGCATGTTTCCCCCACTATCCGAGAGTAGAGCCTTCCTATGAAACCTTTCATAATCTGAAATGGTGTAGAGCAGTGGTCGGCAAACTCATTAGTCAACAGAGCCAAATATCAACAGTACAACGATTGAAATTTCTTTTGAGAGCCACATTTTTTAAACTTAAACTATATAAGTAGGTACATTGTTATTAACCAATCACTGCAAAACAAGTGCTGAACACTTTTTTTTTTTCACTTTCTTGCCTTTTCTTTTATAAGTGAAAATTCTCTTCTGATTTGTTTCGGTTAGTAAAAACAGGTACTAACGCAGTGTTGTAAAGTGAAGTTTAGAAAACAGAGATACTGTATCTCATTTTCTTATAAGTTATTCACAACACTGTAATTAATGGCTTTCACTTGTCTAAACGATAGTTTAGTTGGTAAATGCCATTAGGTCTAAGACACATGCCAGTTCTTGTGAGTTTTGTTAGAGTGGGATTAAAAAATAGTGTGTCAGAAGTGGGATTAAAAAATAGGTATATCAATGGACTATGCTTTATTTTTCAAGAAGCAGTGTGATGGTGAAGCTAAGCCTCTTCAAAGATTAAGATCTCAGTCTTTCTCATGTCTACACCCAGTTATGACTATTGGACAAGTAGTCAAAATTACCAGAATGCTACACCTATTCTAGGCTATAAAGAACATTTCCTTTCCAAAGCACCTAAAGCTACCATTGGATGTATAAATTCAAATATCAAAATTTGAACTAACTGGTTCCTATAAAATTTCATAACATTTCTGAAGAAATGGTATTTAGTCCAAAGAATACTATTACAGATTTTGTCTCAATTTTTGTAAAGTAAAATTTGAAAATAAAATTGAGTTCTATTAGCTATTTGTGCCTGCCTTTGCCACCCAATGAAATGGAATCTTCAGTATTAGCTTCTGATTGTTTAAGCGATCCCCAGCAAATAACTCTCTACACCAGGGGTCCTCAAACTACGGCCCGAGGGCCACATGCAAATACAAATATTGTATTTGTTCCCGTTTTGTTTTACTTCAAAATAAGATATGTGCAGTGTGCATAGGAATTTGTTCATAGTTTTTTTTTAAACTATAGTCCGGCCTTCCAACGGTCTGAGGGACAGTGAACTGGCCCCCTGTTTAAAATTTTGAGGACCCCTGCTCTACATCCTTCACATTCCTTTTTTAAAATAGAGTACGTGTAGTCCCCCTTATCCACAGGGGATATGTATTAAGACTCTTGGTGGATGTCTGAAACCATGGATAGTACTGAACTCTATAAATTATGGGGTTTTTTTTTCTGTACATACATACGTTTTCACTTAAAGGAAGCACTTAATGGCTTTTCTTTGGCATATCTGAATTGCCAGTATCACTGCTCTTGTGCTTTGGGGCTTTTATTAGGTAAAATAAGGGTTAATTGAAAAGAAGCATTGCAGTACCTTGACAGTTGATCTGATAACCTAGATAGCTACTAAGCGACTGACAGGTGGGGAGCATGTACAGTGTGGATATGCTGGCTGCAGGGATGATTCACGTCCCTGGCAGGATGAAGCGGGACAGCACGAGATTTCATTATGCTACTCAGCATGGCATGGAATTAAAAAGTTTTGAATATTTTACTTCTGGAATTGTCCATTTAATATTTTCAGACTGCAGTTTGGTTAATTGTGGGTAACTTAAATCGCAGAATGAAATATTGCGGGTAAAGGGGACTACTGCCACTTTAGTCCATCTTGAACACTTATTTTACACTGATTTTTTCCCCTCTAAAATAAAATTTTAGGAACTGTGACTCTTTGCGAGTCATTTAACCTTTCTATGACTTAGTTTCCTTATCTGTAAAATGGTAGTAATAATAGTATTTTCTTCATAGAGTTTTTTAGAATAGCTATTATCAATAAATCAACAAATAACAAGTGTGGAGAAAAGAGAACCCTCATGCATTGTTGGTGGGAATGCAGATTGGTGCAGCCATATGGAAAACAGTATGGAGTTTATTCAAAAAACTAATAATGGAACTGCCTTGCCCTGGTTGAGTGGCTCAGTTGGTTGGAACGTCATCCTGTACACCAAAGGGTTGTGGGTTTGATTCCTGGTTGGGGCATACATTTAGGTTGTGGGTTTGATCCCCAGTTGGGGTACTTATGGCAGGTTACCAATCTATGTTTCTCTCACATTATATTTCTCTCTCTGCCCCTTCCTTTTTCTCTAAAAATCAATAAAACCATATGCTCAGGTGAGGATTTTAAAAAAGGAACTGCCTATCACCCAGCAATTCCACTTCTGGATATATATCCAAAGAAACCCAAAACACTAATTAAAAAAGATATATACACCCCATCTTCATTGTAGCATTATTTACAAAGCCAAGCTATGGAAGCACTCAAGTGCCCATCAATATATGAGTGGATAAAAAAGTGGTACATATGTACAATGGCATATTACTCAGCCACAAAAAAGAATGAAACCTTATAATTTTCGACAGCATGGATGAACCTAGAGCAGTGGTTCTCAACCTTGGCTGCACATTAGAATCACCTGGGAATCTTTTTAAAAT
>NW_005366455.1:973726-977445 GCF_000412655.1 Myotis brandtii | reverse complement strand
GGCCACAACATTAGTAACAAAGAAACAGAATTTCCGGAGGATGAAGCCCAGAAATCAGAATTTTAAAAAGATTCCCAGGTGATTCTAATGTGCAGCCAAGTTTGAGAACCACTGACCTAGAGGGTATTATGCTAAGTGAAATAAGTCAGAGAAATACAAATATCATATGATTTCTCTTATATGTGGAATCTAAAGAACAAAACAAACAAACAAACAAAATGGAAACAGACTTATAGATACAGAGAACACACTGATTGCCAGAGGGGAGGAGATTTGGGGGACTGGGTGAAAAAATGAGAGGGGTTAAGAAGTAAAAATTGTTGCCCTAACCGGTTTGGTTCAGTGGATAGAGCATTGGCCTGCAGACTCAAGGGTCCCAGGTTCTATTCTGGTCAAGGGCATGTACCTTGGTTGCGGGCACATCCCCAGTGGGGAGTGTGCAGGAGGCAGCTGATCGATGTTTCTCTCTCATCGATGTTTCTAACTCTCTATCCCTCTCCCTTCCTCTCTGTAAAAAATCAATAAAATATATATTTTTTAAAAAAAGAAGTACAAATTGTTGCAAAATAGTCATGGGGATGTGAACTACAGCATTGTGAATATAATCAATAATATTTAATAACTATGTATGGTGCCAGATGGGTACTTGAAATAGTGGGGGAACCACTTTGCAAAGTATATGATTGTATAACCATTGTGCTGTATAACTAAAACTAATATAAAATAATATTGAATATCAACTGTAATTGAAGAATAAAATGAAAACTAAAGAGGTTATTTCTTTAGCTCTCAACCTCAGAGGTTTTATGGTTCCTGTGTTTTCACAAACTATACCAGCAGATAATGATATTGGTACCTTTGCCAAAGATTGTATCTTATTAAACCATGTGGATGTCTTTGATCTGAGTACATGTTCCCCTTATTTAGTAGGTGAGGAAACAGAAAGCAGAGGCATAGGGCAGCCAAGGAGTGTGGATGGGGCTTAGAGCTTTTTGACTATGCCAGTGCCCGGGCTGCCACAGGTGGGCGCATTTCTCTATTGCTCTGAACTTCCAGGATATGTTGCTGGTGAATGCTCTAGGACAGTGGTTCTCAACCTTCCTAATGCCGTGACCCTTTAATACAGTTCCTCATGTTGTGGTGACCCCCAACCATAAAATTATTTTCGTTGCTACTTCATAACTGTAATGTTGCTACTGTTATGAATCGTAATGTAAATATCTGATATGCAGGATGTATTTTCATTGTTACAAATTGAACATAATTAAAGCATAGTGATTAATCACAAAACAATATGTAATTATATGTGTTTTCCGATGGTCTTAGGTGACCCCTGTGAAAGGGTCGTTTGACCCCCAAAGGGGTCGTGACCCACAGGTTGAGAACCGCTGCTCTAGGATAACATCCATAATGATAACTCGCAGGACCACACGGTGAGCCACAGGCTGCACCAGATCTTATTATTTTTATTAATAAGAACCAGAGTGTTTGCAGACATCTTGGATATCATCTTGTTCAGTTCCATACTCATGCATTTCCTTTAAAAAATGTATGACCTGAGTTCATTCAGCCCTGATTTGAATTCCTCCCATGTTCAAGAACTCATTATCTCAAGCCAACTCACCACATTTTCCTCATTTTTGGAAAGAGCTTAGAATCAAGCCATAACCTGTCTTCTTGCAGTTTTCACTCATTTGGGCGGGTTCTTCCACTAAACTACTCATGAAATGCCTTATATTCTTCCATAGGATGGCTGATCCAGGAAAAGACACACCCCATGCCCCTTTTCTAAGCTAAATATCTTTAGTTCTTTCAAGTGTTTCTAATGTGACACAAATTTTCACAGTGTAAAAAAACCCCTCCTTTTCTGACCAAACCCCAATACATGTATGCACCGTATAATATTTTTTAGTTGGTTACTCATGGGCCCTACCTTCCTTTTTCTCCACCTTCTTAGGAAGAGTAAAATAAGTGATACCCTCATTCTGCTTTTTATCCTTTCTCTACTTTCCTAGTGCACCTGCTATTTCCTATCCTCATACTCAATCATTCATTCTCTCTCTCTCTCTCTCTCTCTCTCTCTCTCTTTGGTTCTTAATCAGGCCAAGAATTACCTAAGCTAGTGTGGCTTATGATTGCAGACTAGTTTTGTAAAAACAATTTGCCCTTCAGCTGCACACACTAACGTTTGAACTCCAGCATCGCCATTTTCTAGCTATATCACCCTCACTCAATGCAAAGTGAAAAATTTTTAAATTATTTTCTCACTGGCAAGTAGTAACTATTAAGTGACGTAGTAACTGTGAGAATACCTCATTTGTAATGGTGCTCAGGAACTATGAGTTTCTGTTCTACTGTGGGTCTACATTCTCAAGAGCCCACCTACCGGTTTCATTATAGTTTGCTGCATCAAATACATATGTTTGCTTTCAGACCTAAGTCACCCATATTTTTTTAATATAGCAGATCTTCAGTGTTCAAAATTAGTATGGCATGTTTGAATCTAAACACTTGTAATTGAAAGAAGTGAAAATCCAAACAATGCTTTGGGCGAGGCAAATGCTGTGCAGGAGGAGATGATCATTGGGAACAGCTTGTCATCTAGATGAGCAATGCCCCTTGGCACTGCTTTAAAAGAAAAAAAAGGACCTTACATATGGCAAAGCGCTCTTGTATATTTATCAACCCGGGCATATTATTAATGTGTCTTCTTTAGGAGTCTGAGCTTGTGCTAGACTGTAATTACCCATACACCCCTTCCCCCCTGCAGACCTCTCTTCTGCCTTGTTTAGAAAAGAAACTCAGTGAAATAATTTTTCTTCAATATTTTCCCTTCCTTTTCCTCCTTTAGAACAGATAATGTCACTGAACCACCATAGGTAAAAGCAAAACCTAATCAGGAAAAGACCCTGTCTTTCTCACCAACAGTTTCTTGACCTCACCCTCATCAACCCCCTTGGCTGTTGTGTCTCCATCATGGCTCTCAGATACAGTGTACTTTAAACTCCAAGGTTAGCAATGGAGTTTGTGTAGAGTGTGGCTACGCCAACTCTCTGGTCCATCTTCTCAATCTAAGACACCTGGATTACAAAAGTGAATGCTGAAAGGGAACACCTTCCTGAGGGCCCAAACTCCTTGCACATCATCTTTCTCCATTTGTTTTACTTAATGGGCACAAAGTCTTGCTTTGGAAAACTGCAGTGACCTACTTCCTGGTTTTCCCATAGCAACTCCACCCGCCCTTCAACCAGTCCTCTGGATTGACATAGACCAGCAATTATCAACATTTTTCATCTCATGCCACACACAAACTAATTACTAAAATTCTGCGACACACCAAAAAATATATATTTTGCCAATTTGAAAAAGTATAATTTGATTCATTCATACCAGGTGACTATTGTTGTGTTGGTTGTTGTCATTTTATTTTATTATTATTGTTTAATCTTTATTGTTGAGATTATTAGGGATGTCCCTCTTTTTTCTCCCCATTGCCCCCCTCCACCTGATCCCATCCCACCCCAGACCTTCGCCACCTTATTGTCTGTGTCCATAGGTAATGCATATATGCATATAAGATCTTTGTTTAATCTCTCCCCATCCCCTCAACCCCCTTTCCTCTGAGAATCGTCAATTTGTTCCATTTCCATGCCTCCGATTCTATTTTATTCACCAGTTCATTCTGTTCATTAGATTTCTTATTCGTTTATTTTGATTTT
>NW_005366455.1:943419-973598 GCF_000412655.1 Myotis brandtii | reverse complement strand
TGGTTTGGTGGTGATGAACTCCTTTAGCTTTTTCTTGTCTGTGAAACTCTTTATCTGACCTTCAATTCTAAATGATAGCTTTGCTGGGTAGAGTAATCTTGGTTGTAGGTTCTTGCTATTCATCACTTTGAGTATGTCTTGCCACTCCCTTCTGGCCTGCATAGTTTCTGTTGAGAAATCAGCTGACAGTCATATGGGCATTCCCTTGCAGGTAACTAACTGCTTTTCTCTTGATGCTTTTACGATTCTCTCTTTGTCTTTAGCCCTTGGCATTTTAATTATGATGTGTCTTGGTGTGGTCTTCTTTGGGTTACTCTTGTTTGGGACTCTCTGTGCTTCCTGGACTTGTACTGCCCCTTGAGTGTGTCGCTTATGGATATGTAGAGTTGTAATCTGGTATGGTCTGAGACTGGCCACTGGGTACACTGGCTCTTGGGTCTCCTAGGAGATGCAAGGTCAGCCACTGCCTGGGCAAAGTCAGCTCCTGCTACAGAGAGATCTGCAGATTCCTTCTCTTTGTATCAGGTTTGGAAGTGCCCAGACGATGCCCAGCTATGAAGCAAGGCAGGCTGGTGCTGGTGCCAGGTCTTGGGCCTTTTATTAATAGGCTTGGGGCTCCCTGACCCACCTGCAGCTTGTTTGAGAGATTTTAGGCTTGGGGCTCCCTGATCCAACTGCAGTTTGTTTGAGATTTTTAACCTGAACAAGGGCAGGCCATTCATATGCAAAAGCTGCTGCACATAGCTTGGGTGTGGTTATAAATTGGATGAGGCAGGGTCTTAGGGAATCACTGAGGCAGAGCAAATAGAAATGGTTGCCAGTCAGCCCTGTGACCAGGGAGCTCCCAGCATAGGAACAATGATCCCTGTGAGCACCTCTGTCTGGGAGAAAGCTGCCTCCGAGTTCCTACCCTGATGCCACACAATCCAGTTCCTCCTCATGTGTGTCTGGGTTCCCCAGAGCCTTGCCCTGGTGCTGGAGCTCAGAGGAAGCAGTACCTTGTAAGTTCAGTTCGTGGTGCCGGCCTTTTAAGAGGAACAGCTGGGTCTCCAGCAGCCTCTGTGTCACTGAGCCCAATCAGCACTGTTTTTTATAGCCCGTAGTTATGGAGACTTCTTTTCCCAGCTCTGGAACCCTGGGCTGGGTGTCTGGTTTGGGGTTAGGACCCCTTGCTTCTCTGGAAAGCCTCCACAGAGATAATCTCCCTCCCAATCATCAGCCCGTTCCGCGCCTCTGCACCTCCTACCAGTCTCAGTGTGCTTTCTTCTTTACTTCTCTAGTTGTAGGACTTCCAGTCAGCCAGCTTTCCATCGGTTCTGGATGATGATTGTTCTGTATTTTAGTTGTAATTTTGATGTGGTTGTGGGAGGCAGTGAGTACAGGCATTTACCTATGTGGCCATCTTCCGTGAATCCTGTTGTAATTTTTTTATTTGACAATCTAACGGAAAAGAGGTTACTGCCCCTGAGTAAAAAGTTAGTTATTGAATGTTTCAAAAATTATTTTGGCACACTGGTTGAAAATCGTTGAAGTAAGTAGATTAACCTTGTAAAAACACAAATCTGCCAGTATTCATGTCCCTGAATAAAGGCCTTTAGTGGCTCCCCATTTGTCTTCTGGTAGAAATATAAATCATTCTATGACTTACAAGGTTCTACGTGGTCTGACTCTTGCCTGCTTCCCTAGTTTGATCACACCCACCAGTCTCTGCTCTGCCACATTTTACCTCAAATATGCCTTGTTTCTCTCTTTTTTAGACTATATGCAGTTTCTTTTAGTTCACGCTGTCGCCCACCTTCCCCCTTTCTGGTTAACTCTGATTCATTCTACACATTCAAGGAATTCTTAACTCGAACCCTTTCATGTTCCTTTGCCTCAGAACACCTTTTTGTTTTTAATTATTTCAAAACTATCTTAGAATATTTATTATTTTAAGAATACCTGCCTCCTCTACTAGATTGTAAACCTTTTCAGAATGGAAAACTGGCTCTGTTTTTGGTTACCATTATATATATGCCCTGTAACCATTGAATTAATAAATAAAAGTAGGAGCTCTATGGAAGGGGAAGGATATTAATGGTTTTTTAACACTTTTTTCCCCCTGAAATTATAGGTGTATTTGTATAAAGAGGTTAGTATCTCAAAATTATTATTTAAAAGTTTTTAAGGGCAATGAGAGCCTTGTATCCAAATATTTAAATAATTGGCCTCATGCCCCTGCTTCCTCTCCCCATGTAATGAAAAATAAATAAGGAAAAACTATTCTACAATGAAGCCCACATTCTTTCATTGGATATAAGTCACTACCTTGAAATTGGTTTTCATCCTTGAAGAACAAAGGCTTGTTACTTTTTAAAACACCAAATAAGGAGACATTTTTATGATGAACTTGAAAACACATAAACCTGGCTTCTATTATCAGCATTTCTGGCTTTAATGAGGCTTAACAGAGGCTTGTGCAAATGAGATTGCATTTTAATGTTATGTTGAGAAAAGGAATGGGTCAAATTTACTGGTTAAAAGGGGTTTCAAAGTCAACTCCCTTGCTGTCCCCCATCCTGACCCTCATTTCATCTTAACAATTTTCCATTAGGTAATTATATTAAATCCTAGAGACCCGATGTATGAAGATTCGTGCAAGAATAGGCCTTCCTTCCCCTGGCTACCGGCACCAGCTTCCCTCCAGCACCCAGGACCCGGGCTGCTTCGCTGCGGCTGCTGCCGCCACCCCCCGCCCCCACCTGGTCTGCTTTGCTCCAGCCACCGCCAGGCATCTGGGACTGGGGCTGCTTTGCTCTGGCCGCCACCCACCAGGGGTGTGTCCACTGGGGTGGGGGGCGGCAGGCAGTTTCCTCCCGCCCATCTGCGTGCGCAGCTCCTCCTGAGCCCATTATGACACCCGGCTAAATTACATATTACCTGTTTTTATATATAGATGTTATGAAAATAAGGGAAATATATATTATGTCGCTATTGATTTTTAATTTTCATTTGGAGACCTTTTGAGATATTATTATTGATGCCCCTTGGAGCAAGTGTGTGTCTGGGCCATTAGATAGGGATTTAAGTTGGCAACTAGGTTTATTAAGGAGAAAATGGGACCCTTAGGATTGCTGCAGGTATGTAACACCAAGCTAAAAAGTATCAAGGAGCTGTTGAATACCATGGTTCTTGCCTTTCTGCCTCATTTTGGCTGGAGTTCTAGTGGGCAGAGCCCACCCTGAGTGCTGTCCTTGCCTTTTGTTTCCCAAAGATTGAAAACAATTCATTGAATTACTGAGTGAGGCATCAACATGGAAATGTCTCTGCTATAAAAGAAAGAGAAGTTGAACACTAATTACTAATGACTCTTTGCCTACTAAAACGAAGGAGGAGGAAAAAAAACACCAGTTAGGTAACATAGGAATGAATGGTTGGGAATACTCAAAGGAAAGTTATTGCCATCACTGAAATTGCTTTGTCATCGTTTTACATTCAAGAATACACACCTATGAATTTGTATAAAATTGTTGCACTCTTCAATAGAATCTGAACATTGAGTTGGAAGGAAGTTTAGAAATCTAGTCTAATCTTGTTTTATAGAAAAAAAACAGCGGATTGCCAATTATCAAGCAAAACAAAGGGGTTCCATGTGATTTTTATGTATAAAGTAGTCCCCCCGTACCTGCAGTTTTGATTTCTACTGTTTCAGTTACCCAAAGTCAACCGTGGTCTGAAAATATTAGATGGAAAATTCCAGAAATAAACAATTCATAAGTTTTAAATAGCCAGTCCTTCTGAGTAGCAGGTTGAAATCTTGTGCAGTTTCTATTCATCCTGACCAGGACTTGAATCATTCCTTTGTGACGTGTCTCCAGCTGTATATTCTACCTGTCCCTCGATCACTTAGTAGCCATCTCAGCTCATCAGGTCTACTGTCCCAGTATCTCTGCATTCAAGTAACCTTATTTTACTTAATAATGGCCCCAAAGTCCAAGAGTAGTGTTGCTGGCAATTGGAATATGCCAGAGAGAAGCCTTAAAGTACTTTCTTTAAGTGAAAAGGTGATAGTTCTCTGTAGTGTGTGATAATTGCTTAGCTAAGATGGAAAGGGCATGGAATTTGTCATGGAAGACATGAACAGAAAACACACATGTAGGGTTTAGTACTATCTGTGGTTTCATGCCTCTAGTGGGGCCCCGGGAACGTATTCCCATGGATTGGGATGGGGTCTACTGTATGTTTTTTGTTTTTACATTCTTCTGATTCTCCCAACAATAGACGATGATTTTGATGGCTAGGACTGCAACCTTAGTTTCAGGAGCAGGATGCTGCTCTCTGACCTGGCTCAAGTCAGACCCTTCTCAAGGTGTCACAGTGTGTGGTCTGGTCTTTCTCCACAAGCTAATATCATCACTAGAACCATGTTTTATTCTGTGAATCCCACATTTTACACAGTGATTGGCCAACTATTGTTGCTCAGTAATTATTCTTTGCTGAGAAAATAAATGATCAAAAACTGGTCTAGAGCGTTCTACTCAGTGACATTTAGAAGATTTATTTAAAAGTAGAAATATGTTCTTCCTTCATTCTTCTGAGTATTTTAATGTAGATAAATAGTTAATGAAAAGCCATTTGTCACAGAGTTAGGGACTTGAAGGCAAAGAGACTACAGCAGGGCCCTGGGGTAGAGAAAGCTATAGTAACATGTATATTTGAGGGTTTTGCATTAATTGTTTTCATAAAGTACAACTTTATAATATGATTCACTCTGAAATGTCTGGATTTTAAGCTTTTTAGTTGGGGATAGAGATAGAGATACAATAGAAATGTATAGTTGTCTCCTCTTTTAAGGTGGGTTTGGCCTATAAAGTAAAAGTTTACAATTATTTTTAACAGAACCCTATGAAGTGTATATGAGACATACCTCTATTTTATTTTACCTTAAAAAATTTAAATTTTTTCCTGTTACAATTGACATATAATATTATATTTCAGATGTATGTATAGTGTAGTGATTAGACATTTTATATACCTGACAAAGTGATAAACCTCATAAGCCTAGTACCCCTCTGGCACTATACATAGTTATTACAATTCTGTACTTTTCATCCCTGACTGTTTTTGCAATTGTAAAGCTGACAATTTGTAGATCTTTAGCCCTTGCATATATTTTTTAAAAATAGTATTGCATATTTACTATTTCCGACTGGCTGTATTTATTCACCCCATGCAATCCTTGCACTATTTCTTTTTTGGTTTCACCAGCTGAGTGTGTACTTCCCAGCACTTTATGCACATTTCACAAACCTGATTCGTTGTGTTTCCTGACGCTGAAACAATTTGGGGTCAGATTTTGAAAGGAATACTTATTGTCTTAGATGCAATCTTTAGTGGTTAACCCAAATGAAGTTTGAGATACAGGCATTTTGCCAGGAGATGAATGTAACCAAAGCAATTTTGGTTATAGCTAATTTGTGGTTTGATCTTTGGAGATGTACTTAACCTTGATCTAATAAGTTTTAGGAAGTCATTGCAATTCAGTGGAGCCAAATGTGGTAAGTGCCTAAAGACAGTAAGTTTGCCACAGATGTTTTATCAGCTGGTTAGTTTTTCTTAGCCAGAAAGGAAAATCATGAGTTCTTCATGTGATCTATATAATATAGAATGGTAGAAAGGCAATCAGATAAGTTGTAAAATAATTTAATGATTGATTATTCCATTAGCCCAGGAACAATGCATAATTTTTTGGAAAAGATTTTCTTTAGGAAAATGGTTTTTTCCATTATATTCGGTATCCCCCAATTTGGAGATTAGTTTTGTTATGAAAAAGAGACAGGGGGAAGGCATATATTTTCATATATGCTTTTACAAAAATATTACAAAATTTGTATGTTATATGTATTCTGAATATGTTATTACACAAATGCATATTTTAGTACAAAAATTAAATGTGCATATAAATAACAAATAGCAATTTAACTAAATTAGAAAATATTAGGACAAAGGAGTGCTGCTTGAAGCTTGAAATGAGTGATTTTCAGACAAATAAAGTTTAGTAATATTTTATTACACAGTGAGCAAAATGCCTGGCAATTGTTATTTCAAGCTTACCTATGCACATGTACTTTAAACATATTAATAGGCATGAGGAGAGCATAGATTATTTTCTCAGTTCATACAGTAGCATTTCTGAATACAATTTGGTCATATCCTCTCTCTCCTAATAGGGATCACCATAAAGGGCTAAAATGCTAAGTGTCCGTCCAACCGTCTGACTGGTCACTATGACACGCACTGACCACCAGGGGGCAGACACTCAACACAGGAGCTGCCATGATGCGCACTGGCCATTTACAAAGAAACAACACCACAGCCCTGGCACTGACAAAGCAACACTCAGCTTCCCCCAAGTGGGACACAGGCCCCGCCACCACCCCAGAGCAACAGGCCACCAAATCGCAGCCAACGCTGCCAAGACCCCATGGCACAAAATATAGCCCACAGCCCTGCCCAGCCCAGCTTGAAAACGGTCGCTGTGGGTGCTGGGTAATGACATCATATAGCAATGCCTGGCTTCTTCTCCCTAGTGCAGTGATGGCGAAACTTTTGAGCTCGGCGTGTCAGCATTTTGAAAAACCCTAACTTAACTCTGGTGCTGTGTCACATATTGAAATTTTTTTTGATATTTGCAACCATAGTAAAACAAAGACTTATATTTTTGATATTTATTTTATATATTTAAATGCCATTTAACAAAGAAAAATCAACCAAAAAAAATGAGTTCGCGTGTCACCTCTGACACGCGTGTCACAGGTTCGCCATCACTGGCCTAAATAATGTTTGCAAGTGTACTTTTGCCATATGCGGAGAATTCCCTGAAGATTAATAATACACTTGTCCACCAGAGGGCCCCAAACACTAAAGAGTCTCTGTGTCTCTTAGGAGATTTAGAAAGTTTAGAAACTTGACCTGACTGAAAAGAAGAAAGAAATGGTGGACCTTTTAAATGATCTCAGGTTTTCTCATTGCACAGAATATAGTCAAACACTGCTGTAGTTAAATATTGTATTCTTTGTTCTCCCTGCATGATACAATAATAATCTGCTTCATGTTGATATTTACTGCTGTGTTGATGATAATTACCTGAAAGAGACATTGGGGTGCTTCACTGGGCTGGAAAAAGTTTAGCTAAATCAGAAAGCAGGTCTAATTAAGCAAGTTTATTCTATATATATAAAAGGCTAAGTTGACTCACGCATGTGTGATACATGTAAAGCTCTCACTGGCTCCAATTGCACAGTGTTTTGATCTGTCATTGTTGATTGTGAATTTGGTTGACACTTCTATTATAGAGAAAGGGCAAATAGCGATATTAAAATATTTCTTCTAATTAATTTCCTTTCAATGTGCATCGATCTGTGGACCGGGCCTCTAGTTTCAAATATAATGTGCAATAGAGACTTTTTGCAAGTGATGGCTTTTCACTGTTATGCTTCATTGAGCTGAAAGCATATTTTCCCTACCAAACAAATTTCTGTGTGTATGAAGAGGAGTGAGTTTTTGCTCTATTCCTTATCTTGGTCTAGCAGACTGAAAAATTGATTTATAGTTATATATCCTTAAACACAACCTATTACAATGAAGCGATTTGCATTATGTCATGAAGTTTGGATAAAGGAAGTAGCATCCTACCATGTTTTTATACATGTACACGTATCAGACAAATGACAAGTCAGTGAATATAAACCCACCTTCTAATCAGGTTTTAAAAATACATACTTGTGAAATTTTGTCTTTTATTTACTTACTAAAAAATATAAATTGTGGCTGTTTTTTTTTCTTTTAGCTACTGTACAACTCAACTGAAAAGCCAAGTGTTTCCTTTCATTCGTACTTTAATGCATTTGTCTTGAGAACACAATATTTTATAATATTAAGGCAAACATAATAATTTAGTAGCCATACATGTTTAGTAGCCCTATTCATATTTTGACTAAGGATATATATGATAGGAAAACTCTTACAAAACTTATAACCAGAAATTATGTTAAATAGTCAGGTATAATTTAGAGGTCAAATCAATATTTTCTATGTTCAAAGGGGCACAACCATCTTTCTGGTTTTATGCATATCCAAAACAAAAATAAACTTTTTGAACTACAGTTCTTAGCTTTTATTCATGTATCAATTCTAAATAAGTATCAGTCTTTGTGTCTATTCATTCTTCTGTGTTTTAACATTGTCTTTGACTTTAACACTATATAATTATCTCAACTTCTTTGGAATATAGATATAAATGACTAAAGTACAAGAAACATGAATAGGGTGGGTCACAATGGACTAGTATTCTAGAGTCTGCCATGTAGAGTCTCCAGGAACATTGTGAGAGCGTTAGTGTGAAGTCAGTACATGCTGAGTTTTTATTAGACAGAGCTTTCTGTTTTCTCCCTCAGAGTAAAAGACACGTTCAATAGTGAAATGATCCTCCCCCCCCCACCCCCGCTTTTAGCTTGAATGTATTTTATTACAGTGAGGATCTGTCATCTTGAAAAGCAAGTTTCCTATCTTCCAAGATAGAAGCAAGGCACTGTAGAAGAAACATATATCTAGAAAATACTTTAAAAACTGTTGTGAATTTTCCACTGAGGTCTTCCTCAAGGACACAACGGTAGATCCTAATTTTGGAAATACAAGAGTCCTGTCCAACTAAAAGTGATAGCAGTCACTTAGAAATAAGATCCATTGACCTCTGACTTAAGATGGTCTCCCTTACTTAGGAATTAACCTTCTCAGTAAACAGATGCTGAAGAAAGAGGTCCATTTACAGAAGGAGGTAAACTAGCCTAACCTGCAGTTGGGCTGTTTTCTTATCCGGCTCTACTTATAATTCAGGAGGTAATTCAGGAAATACATTGCTGCTCTCCACAAGCTGTCTTGACAGTGAAACATACTACCCTGGTCCGAGCCCCATTTCCCTAATGGTGATGGAAGCTGGGCAGAGAGCCCAGTGTAATAAAAACAGTCTCAGAGCTTTTTCACTAACCTTAGCCTGGGAAAAGCAACATTGGGGGTTTTATTTCTTGAAAAATACACAATGTCCATATGATTAAATGCTCTTCATTTTTTTTTTTTTTTCAGTCCTCGGCTGCACACTCCGGCCTTAATTGTGCCAGCTGTTCCCTTAACCCATACCTAAATATTGCTCTTGAATGTAATCTGTCTTATTACAAAGCCTTTTAAGTTTTCTTTATTATAATTCATCTTTCTTATCCTAAACTAAATGTCTTTTCTCATTGGAGAAAAGTGATCTCTTTGGAGGAAAATTTTAAAACAAAGATTTTTTCCCCCCCTGCATATATTAAGGCAAATCCTTTTTCCTGTCTTAATTGAATTCAGTTAAGCGTTCAGAAACTTTACCACAAAGATGGGTTGAGCGATTTTTCTTTTTAAATGAGGCCAAGTCTTGCTGGCACCCATGACGAAGGCCATACTGTGTGAGGGCAGGTTGCCAGCAGGTTTAACAGTCAAGGCCGGGGTTTGACTCCGTCTGCTCAAAGCTTCCTCAAGAGTCACGCAGCGAAGCCACCTTGCAGGCTAGTGGCGTGCGTTCTGCAAGAGTCTTGTTTTTTTTTTTTCTGCTTTGCAGATGGTAGATTTGGAAACAAAGAAAGTGATCCATTCACTTTCTCTTATGCAAAAAAAAAAAATGAATGATGGGACTGGGGGCTGCTGGGTGAGAGGTAGTGAGTAACCTGGACCACTTTTACAACTTCTTATGAGGCTTAAACGATTTCAGAATAAAAAGTTATGTACAAAAGTAGACAACCAGAACAACCAAATATGAAAAAACCAAACTGTAACACATAGTATGGCTCTATCTTTAAAAAAATCAGTTAAAAATAAAGACAATAAAACAAGTTTTTCTTTCCATTGCTTTAGTTGCATGCATGTGAGGTCTACTCTATGTCTCAATCCCTTTACAGTTGTACCTGGTGGAGGAAAAGAGAGCATCAGGTTATTCTTTACCAAAGCAGCGTGGATTTTAAGTGGCTCTTTAAGTCTGTCTCTGTCTCTATCTAGGTTTCCTTCGCTCCCACCTCTATCTTCTCTGTCTGCCCACTCTGACAGTTCCGACATTAAAAATATTGCTGGGTGACTCTCATTCTATGGCCCCAGGGAAGTGCCACCCAGGCTGAAGTATAGTAGAGCATGGTTTGGATCGATTAGGTGGGGGAGAAACAAACAAAAAATCATGGCCAACGTGTCATTCTTGCTCCAGTTACCTCTAAGGGAAGGACATTGTTTACAGTGGTGAGGAGCCTGGTTTCTGAAACCAAGCAGCACAGATTCAAATCCCGACCATGCCCTTTACACGTGACCTTTACTGCCAAAGATGCTTATCTTTGGAAGGGGGGAGGTGACCAGAACATTATCTATGTCATTAGTTTATGAAAAGGATCATGTGAGGTCATATATTGAAGGTATCTAGAAGAGAGCCTGTCAGCTCAGTGAGTATTAGCTTATTTGTCTAACAACTAATGGCAAATGTTTTAGTATTGCCAAGTCTTCACAATGTTTCTGGATATGTGAAATGCAACTCACAAAGCCTCATGGAGAACATGAAACATGAACAGTACGAGACGGCTGTGTTGCGGACATCCAGCACATCACAGCTACTTGTCCCTCTCGTTGCACGTTTCACTCTCCCATTGTGTGTCAGCAGGCAGGTGTAAATAATTTAGTTCCTGCTGCTGTTTACCATACATTATTAAAATACCAACTTGCAGTGGCGGCTATCTTCGACACACTATAAGGTTCCACATTTTTATTTTGTTGGTAAGTTTCCCATTTCTTTTCTGGATGTATCTAAATGTAAATTATTTTCATCATGTCCTGGGATATTTGTCTTAAAGGAGTTGCTCATATTTTGACTGCACTCTGTTGTAAATGGAATGAAATTAAATAGCTTTATAGACTCTTCGGGGTTGGAGACAACTTTGTAAAGAAGTATCTAGCATTTACCCAGTCACACAGTTTTATGGACTTGCTTTCACTTAAGCAGTTTTATTTATTGAGAGACAGTTGTAATGAAGTGTTCCAAATAGTGAAAACAACAAATATTAACTTCTGATACCCTACCAGTTGCTGATTCATTTTCAAGTTACAAAAGCAAGCGATTATTTTCTTGAAGCAGTTTTGTAAATTTTTTCTATATAATTAGAATTAACAAAAGAAGAAATCCTGTGGGTTTTCATTGAAATTGGCATTGGTACCTGCTGAAATAATATTACTAATACTACAGATAAATTATATAAAGCTTCATTATAGCAACTACATTGACATTTACACTACTTTGTTCATGTAAATATATTTTTAAGTTATGTAATTATTTGCTTAAGATATGGAACTGTATTAATAGAAATACTTTTTTGATCAATTGTCTGGGACTAGACAATAAAGAGCTTAACTGCTCAATCCCTCTACCCCCCAGCTGTCAGCCTGCTCTCTATCTATGAATCTGTCTCTATTTTGCTGTTAGTTCATTTTGCTCATTAGATTCCACATATGAGTAAAATCATATGGTGCTTGTCTTTGTTAACCAGTGTCACCCAATAAATTCCATTTAAAAAAGACTAAAAAAAGAACTTAAATTCTGAAGCTCAAATATATGGTACTTAATTTGCTTTGTTAGTTCCTGTCTGTAAAAGTAACAGTGCTGATCTCAGAGAGTTCTCTGAGCCAAACGCATAATACATGGATGAGTAATACAAGCTCGGAGCCAACAAATTATAGAAAAATTCAGAGATTGTGGTAATTAAACACAGGGTATTTAATTTCTAGCTTGAGGTGGAAAAGAGCATAACTTTGCACTATATAAAACAATATTTTAGTTCTCAGTGTTTTATCATCCCCCCAAAAAACAGCAGCCAAAATTTTTTTTAAAGTTGTTAATGAAATCTTTAAGAAAGACTTGGTATATTATAACTTCTCTGCCCCAGCAGGTGCAGTCATTGAACATTCCAACCTTTTTCAAATTGTACACCAAAAGACAAATGAGTTGCTAGTAGGGAGCCCAAAAAATGTTTGTAAGATTAAACCGATGAACCTGCCTTATTACTACTGCTGTTTCCTTTGCTTTACTTGGATATATCATATAAATTTAATTAAGGTGTGACAGATGAAGCTGCACTTGATATTTTTCACAGTTTTTCTCACCATTCCTTACTTAATAATACACATCTTGAAGTAGCTGATAGGGTTTAAGTGAACATGAACATGGACTAAAAGTAATTAATAAAACTTAAACCCAGTATATGATCACTAGATCAAAGGGAAAGTGTGATAATATTCTGTCAAAGATGAGAATCTTCCTTAGAAAAAGGGAAAAACAGAACTTTAGAATACAGTATAATAATTAGTAGACTTCAATACTTCTATAGCCAGTTGACTTTATTAACTGCAACCTTTTATTCCATTTGGAGGTAAATTACTAGATTCTAGTTTACACAGGGACAGTAAAACTATGGTATACTTTTTGTTCTTATACATTTAATTTTGAATAATATTGAATTTCTGGCTGAGTCTATGAATTGGATACCTGGTAAAATTTTCACATATTCCTACAAGCTAGTATTACTTTATTTGTTGTTGGAATCACACATTATTGGCTTTGAAAAGTGACTTGCAATTGAGATGATCTAACGCTTTCTTTTTTTCTTTATTACACACTTATAGTCCATGGGCAGGCATTGACCAAACATGGACCTGCTTTATATGCCAGTCAAAACTGATTATTTGAAGTTAATAATAAGATTTGCTATCAGGATTTACTCATAATCTTTCACCTATAAATAGGGGAGGGGGGAACCTTAACTCAAATGAGTAAACTAAAGTAAAAATAACCAGGAATGCTACTTGTACACATGGCAGGGTCCAGGTTTTCCAATGTGATCATTGCATCAGTCTTGTTCTTCCCCTTGCTCTCACATGTTTGTGTTCTCTCTCTCTCTCTTTCCTTCCAACCACCATCATTTTCTCTTCATCCCGTGTTCTGCTTCATCTTGAAGTCCTGGCTTCATCCTGAGGCTTTCTCTCCACAGTGAAAGATAAGTAACAGTAGCTTCAGGCTTATGTGACTGTAGCACAGAGTTAACCCAGAAGAAAAGAGACCATGTCCCATGCAGCATTCACGTTTTGAGAAAGGCCCCTTTGGCCTTTGTCACAAATTGGGATTTGATGAGGCTGACTCTGAGGTGGAGTTTAATTTGCAAGATACTTGTTGGGTTCAATGTCTGTGCAAGAGATAAGGAAACTGGAGTGAGTAGAAGGAGAAATTGAGCCTTCCTGTTGGTACAGTATACCTATAATGGTTCCTGTTTATATACAAGAAAAAATGCATTTTGAAATTTGAGGCCAAAATCTCATAATTCACTGTTCAATGTCCCTTATGGCAATGCCAGAGTTTGTAGTCATCTTTCGAAGTATTTCCCAAAGTTGGCATGTTTTGCCTTCAGAGAGCACACACCATTTACTTCTAACCATCTTTTTATCTTGGGAGGATTAATAGAATGCACGGAGCCTGGAAAGGTGTGTGACGCTGGGAGAGATTTTTGTCAAGGCTCAGAGCCCTTCCGGAAGATTGATGATGCAGCATTTTCTGCCAGTTCCCTTAACCTCACCCAGGTTATCATCCCATCTCGAAACTTGGTGCTGGACCTCATGGTGTTTCTGACAGCGTAGATGACCTTAGGACATTGCTTTGATCTCCTAAAGGTTGATTCTCTTTTTCAAATATAAGAGTAAGGACCCTATACCTCTTATCTTCCTAAGGATGATGTAAAGACAAACTCATTTGCATTTGGAAAAAAATGAGTTTAACTCTTGTGGGTGCCATTGGTGTTGACTGTGAAAACAATAAACTCCCTGCCCCCCGAGGCCAGCAGGAAGCACAGGCTGCCCTCTGCAGCGGTGGATGTTTGCTGATATGTGGTCAGTGGGTTACATTTCGCCACCAGGAAGTCAAGGTCATTTCTTCGATGCATCATTCCACAGAATCTTATCTTTCCCAGTGAATTTGCTTGGGAGCAAATGACTGCAAGACCCGGAAAGACTTATTTTGTGTTTCCACTCTGCCTTAGAGCAAGTTGGCCCTTTTGATTTGGGATGGCCAGGAAATAATGCCCCTGGATTATTTCAAGGCCCCCTGACAGCCACTAGTTAAAAACCATTCTTGTGAAAGAACTTAAATCTTCTAGCTCAGTTCCTGAAGGCACATTGACATGGGCAGAGGGAAGCACAATAGCAATTGTGCAGCGAGACTGTGACCGGGACACACACACAACAGGAGTTGGTAATTGGCTTCCTCATTACAGACAGGGAGAGGCCTTTGACTTTCTCTAACTGCTAACGGGTGTATATAGTTACTCTGCTGTGGCACCGGGTTGTCAATCGCCCAGTGCTGAGAAGTGGCAAGGTGACCTGCTGTGCGGGTTAGTTCCGGCTTCTTCCTGTGAGTCACATGGTGCAGTGCTTGCGTTGCCTGGCTGCTGTCAGAGCTTATTCCCCTCTCAGCTGCTTGGCTGAAGAGTGATGTACCAACAGGGATTCTATGAGCGGTGATTGTAAATAATTTTGTGCCTGGCCCAAGCAAGAAGGTTTAATCACTTCATTATGGATGGATTCTAGAACCCACCTTCTGTAACTTCTTTTTTTAATGATCATTAGGTCAAAAGTTGGGAAATGAAGCATATGTTATTATTTGGAAACATTTCATGGCATGATGATATCAAAAATGAGGTCATTTGTTTTTCTTTGCCTCTTGATTATTTTCTTCCTTACACGACATTTGACACTCTGGCAAGCTAACAATTGAGGATAGCCCATTACTAAAGATTACCTTTCGTTGGGAAGCAGGTGTCATGCCTGAGAGTCAACTAAATCTAGGTCAAACGAGGTATCTTAGTTTACAGGATTAAGCAAGTCTTTATGTGCAAGAACTTAAGTCCTACAAATGTAAGATCTTAGTTTTAGTGTTGGCAGAAGTATTACTACTAAAACCCCACACCACTCCCCACAGTGTACTTTTTGTGCACTTTCAGACTTTACGTGAATGTGTTACCTTTACACTTTTTAACTTAAGGAGTAGTTGTAGGTCAGGATCTGCTGGTTGAAATCTTCCCATTTGATAGATCATCAGGTGAGGGTCTAGTTTTCTTGCTTTGATAAATGTAATTTCAGCTTCTACTTCCTTCTTGCTGCTGAAATTGGGGATAGAAAGAGCTCCCGGCCATCATTCACTCACCCCTTACCCTGCGTTATTTTCTCCCAGCAGTCATGACTCTCCTATGTATTTGTGTTTTATTAGAGAGATGCAAGTTCCAAAAGGGCAGGAACCTTGTTAACGTACTGACCACCATTATATCTCTGTCCCTAGATAAGCAGGTATTCAAAAGTCATTAGTAAAAAGGGTAAATAAATAACTCCCAAGTGCGCCCCATTTGTTGGGAAAACAGTCTTAGAGTAAAATCCTGATGAAGCAGTGTCTGGGACCACAATCAGGCCATAAACATTCCAGTTAGCCATACAGCAGTAATTCAATTATATGAAGCATTAAATTGACAGGATTCGAACTTTAACCACCATTTGAGTATTTTCCTTATAGATTTATATAAATGGCTGAAAATGTATAAGTATACGACGGCCTATATGTGAATTATAGGGAAAAGATGTACAGTTAATTTAAGCAATTTTCATTTTGCTATAATGCTTTTTGGTCCATTGCTGCTTTGGGGTAAAATTAAAGCTTTAACCCTTGGTTAGTATAGTTGAGGGATAGTGGAGTCTGAGAAAGTACTTACTATTTAACATGTGGTAACTGCAGATCTGTTTCCTACATTAATGCTTTTAGACTTACAGGAAACCTTAACTTTTGCTGCAGCTACATTTGTTCCAGACATAGGATTTCTCATTGTTATGTTCAAATTCTGACCATTTTTTTTTGGTTCCTTGTATGTGACATGAAATGCCATGTTAATATTAAAATGAGTGAAAATGTTCTTTATAATAAATACTTTTAAAGTCAGTCATTTTATACCTCTTTTTGGAATTTGCCATTTTTAATTAAATTATGCTGGAAATAGCTATAACAACAGATGTAGGAGGTAAAGGCACCACATTCACCCTGGAGAATGCCTCTACCTCAAAGAAGTGGGTCCAGAAATGTGTGGAATGCTCCAACTTGGCTTGTGAGAGCCTTAGTAGAGTTTTCAGGAAATTAGAGCTTTGGGGAACAGATTTGCTTTATTGTTTAAGGATTGCCTATAGCTGCTTTTCCTTTGAAATGCAGGTTTCACTGAGATGACAAAAAAAAACACAACCAAACAACACCAAAAAACATTTGGTAGGGCTAGGAGAATGTGTACTTTCCGAATTTGAGAAAAATGTAGCTTGTGGCATTAATCTTAAGAGACATCTTGATGTTAGACTCAAGCAGCATATTGCCTGTTCCATGGATGCCTCACATGTATCCCACACCATTTCAAAATTCACTTGTAAATCCTAATGAGATGGTGCTCTGTTAAAGATTTTGAATATATAATTCATTCACTTTACTAAAATAATTTCAAAGGAAACCGCAGATTTTATTTTTTTTATTATTTTTTAAAATATATTTTTATTGCTTTCAGAGAGGAAGGGAAAGGGAGAGAAGAGAGATAAAAACATCCATGATGAGAGAGAATCATTAATTGGCTGCCTCCTACACACCCCACACTGGGGACCGAGCCTGAAACCCAGGCATGGTCCCTGACTGGGAATCGAACCTCGACCGCCTGGTTCATAGTGCAAAGCCCGACCACTGAGCCACACCGGCCAGGCGGAAACCTCAGATTTTAAAGACTGGTGATTTGAGTGAGCAGATAGGTTTTCATATTGTAAGAAATAAGCTTATTGGCTTTTTCAGATTCCACTGTATTATCTCATTATCAAAATAAATGCAGTGTTATTCAGATACAGTGTAGGCCTCAAATAACTCATACTACTTACTGCTGAGTTTCATCATAAGCCTTGCATAAATTAACTTCTTAAACTATCTATACGCCCAGCACTGATAAAAATTACAAAGAAGAAAACAAAACAAAAGGACTTAGGATGAGGCTGTGAATGGCCTTTTTGTCATAGACATTTAGGTAGTTTCAGCAAAAAGTTTCTTAAAAAATAAATACTGCTAAAAAATAATAAATAAATACTGCTGTCTTTCAAAATTTTTGTACCATTATAAAAATCTTAGAGTAGGAACTACAGGAGAATGGGCTCTTTTCACTTCAAAAATTTTTTATTTGTTCTCTTATAGTTTTTCTAAAGCATGCTTACCTATATGATATTACCTGAATTTGAATATACCAGAATTCCTTAAGGAATTATGCAGTGAAGAAAAGCCATCAGTGCCCTAACTTGAAAACAAAATATTAAAAGAAAATACAGTTGACACTTGACAACACAGGGGCTAGGGGTGCCAACCTCTTGTGCAGTCAAAATTTTGTATATAACTTTTGACTCCCCAAAAACTTAACTAATAGCCAGTGTTAAGTGGGAGGGAGCTTTACCCATAACATAGTCAGTAAACATATATTTTGTTATTGTCTTATATACTGTATTCTTACAATAAAGTAACCTAGAAAAATGTTAAGAAAATCATAAGGAAGATACAATACATTTATAGTATTATATGTATTTATTGAAAAAATCCACATATAAGTGGACTCACTCAGTTACAACTTGTGTTGTTCAAACAGGTTTCCTCCCACATCCCAAGGATGTGCAGGCGTGCGGATTGTATTTAAATTGCTCCTGTCTGAGTGAGTGTGGGTGGGAGTGGCCCTGTGATGGAAGGAGGTCCTGTCCAGGGCTGGTTCCTGCCTTGCACCTGAGCTGCCAAGACAGGCTCCGACCACCGGTGACTCTGAACTGGAATAAGTGGGCTGGAAAGTCATTCTCTTACTTGTTTTTATTCTTTCTTAAATGAATATATAGCTCACATTTGTTTCAATGCTTAATATTAGAAGTGTTTTGGGTTTTTATTCAGAAGTTTGGTGATGTTTTCGTGACCAGAAATAGGGCCTAGGGTCTTAACTCTTATTTATATCTCTTAGCCAGTGGTACACATCTCTCACCCAAAGTCACAGTTTTCAAGAACCTATCGAGGACCTTCGGTGAGGACTTACTGTACTATAGTGTTCATGAAACAAATTCCATGACTGAGTCATTTGAAAATTTCTAGTTCCTGCATCACCTGCTCATTTTTCTCTGGTGTTGTTACAGTAGATGGATGAATTAAATATAATTTCCCAGCATGGACCTGGTCCTCTTTAGCCTTAACCTGTATTTCCAATCATTGTTACAGAACCTACAGTGAACATGTCAAAGTATGGAACATCCTATTAAGAGGCATACCTAGTGCCTAGCTTCCTATGCTGTTGTGTTATATGAGTAATACAAAGTCTAGAGGTGCCCACCACCCAGCCTCTTTTTCCGGAGGGTGACTCATTCCACATTCATGCATCCCTGACTGTGTGCCGTATACCACATTATGATACAAACATGGACTTGCTGGGTCACTGACCCAGAGTAGCCCACAGCCCGGCAGGCAGGATATGGCATTCATTAAGAACAATATGGGCGTACAGACAGCCAGGACTCTGTGAATGTTATAGCTATCTCAAGGCTAAATGTGATAAAATATTCCATAATGTGGGCTGGCTAGACAACCTAAGTCTATGATCTCGAACATACACATACACTTCTGGTTCTATCTTGATATATTTTAGCCTAAATATATCAGCATAATTTTCATTCCCTTTTGTTTTGTTTTAATTTTAAGTAAGATTTCACTCTTTTGCATTTCACATACGCCCCATGAATAGGTTATGTGTCTGATGAATACCTTCCCTTGCTTATCCTGTAGGAAACTGAAATATAGCATGAATAAAAACTTCCCCTATCATTCTCTACTCTTGCTCGGCAACCTGATCTTCCTTCAGCCTTCCCTGTTTCCAAGAATGACCCCATCTTCCTGGGAGGCTGTCTCAAATCCTCCGGAATTCTCTTGGTTCCTTTTCTCTGTCCTGTGCCTCTCATAACCAACCGACCCCTAAGCCCTGTAGGTTATTCACACTGCTGTGGGCTGAGTTGTATTGAAGCCCCAACCCCAAGTGTGATTGTACCTAGAGATAAGGCTGTCAGGAGGTAGTTAATGTCAAATAAGTTCACAAATGTGGGGCCCTGATTTGACAGGGACTATGTGAGGACACAAGGAGAAGGCAGATGTCTACAAGCCAGGCCCCAGGAAGAGAGGGCTCTTACTAGAACCAGGTCAAGCTGGCACCCTGATCTCAGACTTTCAGCCTCCAGACTGTGACAAATACATTTCTATTGTTTAAGTCACCCAGTCTATGGTACTCAGTTATGGCAGCCAGGATGGACTAAGACATTGGCCTATGCAGTCGTTAGAGCATTCTTCCTTCTTTATATTGACATTCTCTACCTGAGTTGACTGGTCATTACCATTCACATGGACTTCTGAGGGAGGTCTAATCTCCCTTAATTCTTCTCATCTCTAATCCAATCTATACAGTCCTGCCAGATTGGATGTCCTAATTATACAATTGTTAACATAAAACCTTCAGTGGTTCATGTTAGCACACAAAATTAAACATATTTAACTATACAACCTCCTCAGCTTTTCATTCAAGGTCATTACTCCCTATAAAGACCCAGCCTAGCATTTCAACCAATTATTGCTCTAGTGTGTTTCTCTAGCGGGAGGTACTGCAGAGGTTGTTCCAAACATCCCCTGGGCTTTGCTTCTTTCATTACTTTGTTTCTGCTGAGTTCATTGTCTGAGTTGGTCTCCTTCCCATTCCATCCCCAGCAATCAAAGTCCTTTGCCTTTTTCAGGGCCCAACTCAAATGCACCTTCTGTGAATCCTTTCCTTCTTTCATCTCCGGTAGCTCTTTGCGACAGCAGGCGTGTTCTGCTTTGTATCATGGCCTTTTGTCTTTTCATAACCACCTCCATCCCACTAGAGTCTAAGGAAGCTCTTTGAGGACAAAGAACTTTGGATCCCTGACACAGTAAACAAGTGTATTAAAAAAAAACAACTTCTATATATTTTTAAAATATAAAGATTATAAATAAGTAAGAGCACAAATGTATTTAAAGACGAGAATTTATTTTTAATTTGCCTTGCAATGGCAATATTCACTGAATTTGTATCTGTAAAACGAAACTCAAACAGTCACTTTTCTATTACTTATGTGGTAACAGTTTCTGTAAATTGAGACTCAGGTGTCACTTGAAGAAGGGAGAAGCACAGAACACATGAAAGGTGGCTTTTCAATGGACAGTTGACCTTGATAAACTAATACCTAAAATATGTCTGATACTTTCTGTTTTTATTCCTTACTAGAGGCCTGATGCACAAAATTTGTGCAAGGGCCTCGGCCAGCCCTCTCATCCCCAGCTTCGTCCGTAAGGTCGTCCGGAAGGACATCGATGCACAAAATTTGTGCAAGGGCCTCGGCCAGCCCTCGCATCCCCAGCTTCGTCCGGAGGTCGTCCGGAAGGTCGTCCGGAAGGACATCGGGCTGTTTGGTCTAATTAGCATATTAGCTCTTTATTAAGTATGCCTGGTTACAAGAAAAGCTGTAACCGGGCATACTTAAGCTTGCTGTGAGGTTTATAATTTGATCTGACCATCACAATATGATTTGTAATACGTAGGTATGAGATCATGTCTCACTGAAAAAAGAGAAAGATAAAAAGCTTTAGCAATTAACTCTCAAGATTGTTTTCTGACATTTCCTTTGTGTGTGTGTGTGGGGGGGGGGGGGGGAGGTGGAGAAAGAGACTTAGAGGATGGAGAAGTGGTGCTTTTAAAAGCCTGCTAAGTTAAGCTGCCTTAATTTAGGCGGCAGATAAGAATCTTATGTGAGTTATGCTTAGGGCATTGTTTAGCAAGACACCGCACAGAAGTCTTAATCTGTGTGTTTGAAATGGCAGATGTTCACAGGGAGGACTGAGCCTTGGGGCTACATAAATCTTCTCTATTCTGGACCTATTTGCTTAATAACTGGGTTGAGTGTGTGTGTGTGTGTGTGTGTGTGTGTGTGTGTGTGTGTGTGTGTGTAGGGGGAGTTAATTTACAAAGCAGCTGCTCTTGATGCTGCATATAGAAGTGCCCCCCCTTCAAATGAGAAAAGCAAGCAAACAAAACCCCCAAGAGAACGTGAGTCCATCAGCTCAAAATGGAACACCTCTTCTTCCTCAGAACTTTGTTTCCATTAACTATTTTTTAAAATATATTTTTATTTATTTCAGAGCGGAAGAGAGAGAGGGAGAGGGAGAGAGATAGAAACATCAATGATGAGAGAGAATCATTGATTGGCTGCCTCCTGCACACCCCCTACTGGGGGAATCGAGCCCGCAACCCAGGCATGTGTCCTTGACCGGAATGGAACCTGGGACCCTTCAGTCTGCAGGCTGATGCTCTGTCCACTGAGCCAAACCAGTTAAGGCTCCATTAAATATTTTTGATGCAAGTCAGGTGGGGCAAGGGTGGGACTTTTTGTCTTATTTCTGCCCAAAGGGGCATGTTCAACTATTTATTTAAATTTGATAAGCACCAGAAAGGTACAATAGTAAGCACCTTCATTTACTTAACAAATACCTATCGATGCTCTTCTGCGTGCTCTTCTTTCACTAAGCCTGTGGACTCAAGTGCACGGTTCATGTGTCTAAAATAACATTCATATTTGAAATGAAGTTTATATTTGAATTTTGCTGTTTTGAAAAAAAAATCACTAGAAGTTTTGGAGATGGGACAAGGTTGGGGGGCAGTGGTGGGACAAGTTGGAATGTCTCCCCAATCACATTATGAAACATGAAGCCTGAGTTTTTAAAAACTCCTCAAGTAATCATTTTGGTTTTGCTATGAAAGTATATATTGAAAGTGACTGTAGAAAAGATAAAATCCAATCTCCATAAAAGAATATGAAATATATCAGGATGTTGATCTAGTATGCCAAAGGGCTTTGAGCAAGAAATGGCTGCGGTCAAATGGTAAATTGAGGTTTAAAACCGCACACAAACAAATATGCAGTTCTCTGTGGTCTTCCCATGGCTCCCGGCAACAGGGGAACCAGCTTTGCTCAGGGAATGATGATTGATGATCAACATGGTTAACGTGTACTGAGGGGAAGCAGTTGGCCAACCTAAAATGTGCTTTATGAGATATTGATTCTTTTAGGCTGGTTATTTTTAAGAAGCAAAAGACTCAAAGAACCTTTGACCCTCCCTTTTACTTGCCTAAACTTTAGGCCCTAAAGGAAGCAAGCTATCACCTTAGTACAGTGATGGCGAACCTATGACACGCGTGTCAGAGGTGACACACGAACTCATTTTTTTTGGTTGATTTTTCTTTGTAAAATGGCATTTAAATATATAAAATAAATATCAAAAATATAAATCTTTGTTTTACTATGGTTGCAAATATCAAAAAATTTCTATATGTGACACGACACCAGAGTTAAGTTAGGGTTTTTCAAAATGTTGACACGCCGAGCTCAAAAGGTTCGCCATCACTGCCTTAGTATAATATAAACTAAATGTGGGACCCAAGGGGAAACCAAGCAAAGTCTGTTAGTCTTCCCTCCGTGTCCCATGGTCCTGGGTGGTCCAGCAAGAATCTTTCACATGTTTGCCCTTTCTCCTCTGCCTGTGAATTGCCCACTTTCCCTTTTGAAATCCCAGACTCTTACCTCCCTCTCCTTAGTCCAAAATGACAGAAGCCTCAACTGCCCAGTGAGTCGAGTCCTTGGGTTCCCTATTCTTAGGGAACCCCTGTGTGTACATATATAATCCATTTGGTCATTTTCTCCTGATTATCTGTCCCGTGTTAATTTGAGTATTAGTCCTGCCAGAAGAATTTAGGATAGAAGGAAAAATATTTTTTCAACCTCCACAGTATATACATGCAATGTGCCCACTACTTGTGTTTTGTGTTTCATCCCCTAGAGTTTATGTGTACTGCTTTTTTTCAAGTCTTTAAAAAAATTATTTTCCCATCACCATTTATGCAGTGTTTGCTTTTATATCATGAACCCCATCTAAAAAACAATTTTGCACACTTAATGGTATCATTGAAAAGAATGATCAGTAATCTAATATTGAAACTGTGAACTGCTTCAAGCTAGTAATTTGCATGGTGCCTGATGGATGTTGCTGTGTTTTTTCATATATTGAAGATATTTCACCATTCTCTGAATTTACTCTGGCGTCTTAGGGTACTATGGCAAGCAGTTTGGGAACTGTTGGCTTTATAGCAAAATATATTTATATCAAAGTAAAATAAAGTCAGATGCTTGAGTGGAAGCAGACATACTAAAGCAGACATTACTCTTGGAAGTCCCTCAAAGTGTCCTCAAATCCTTTTCAAAAAATCTTCACAATTTTATCCACATATCATTTATTCTTTTATGATAAATTTCACTTTTCTTAAGCCCCTGCCTTAAGATTAAAAATCAAGAATTTCATTTCTAATCATTTTTTTGTTTACTAGTACTCTATTTTTTAAATAAAATATATATATTGAAGGTGTGCAACGTGATGATTTGATATACCTATACATAGTGAAATGATTACTACAGTCATGAGAATAATGTATCATCTCATTGGAATATATGAATATTACTTTAGACTATTCTTTTCATTAAGTAATTATCACTATAGTTTAATTTAGCTCTTGGACTTTAACCTAAGTGTCCAATAATGACCCATTTCTAACATGCCATGTGGAACATATTCTAACTTCCGACCAGTTAACTCATAAACACAGGTCCAGAAGCTAACTTTTTTTAAGCTAAGTTTTGTGTGTTTTTTTAAATTGGAGATTTAGCCATAGATGTGCCCTGCAGCAAGTGAAGAATCTCACTCTATATTATTTTAAAGTTATATTTTTTTTAATAACTGTCCAAAAGACAGGCTGACTTTTGGCCCAATCCTTTTGGGTTTGCTTTTGTCCTGAGTTTACCTCTTTCGTTACTTTCACTTGACAGTGTGCTTCTCAGCATAATTTAGTGGCAAGGCTTTGTATAAAGAAGCAATGGGACCATGGATAGGTTGCCATTGAAATTGTCTTTGGTGGCTGTTTTTTGGGGTTTTTTTTTGCCTTTAGACAGGTTATTGATCCTGGTCTAAAAATCTACAGACTGTCTGTGGATGTTAAATCCAATTAAGGATCCAAATGCATCAGCTTTATTATTTTTTAATTAATGACCTGTCAAGACAAATGATAATACATTGAGTACAGAATTTATTTAAAAAAAATTTTGGTTGACATTTCAGCATATAAGCATGAGAATTGTTCTACTTTAAAAAAAAAAAACTGCTGAAAATAAAAATAGGGCCTAATTACCATAGTACCCCAGGGAGCCACATATACGTTTTTAAGTGAAATCTAGAAAATAATTTTAAGCTTAAAGTTTTGTAACTACATAACATTCCCTTATTTTAAATTAATGTGTTGTCAGTCAGTAAATTTTATGGTGCAAGAAACCAAGTAATTTTATCTTCTTCCTGAGTAAAATAAAAAACGAAGTCATTCGATTAAGTTTATGGATGCCTTTCTGTTTATCTTTCAGACTTTATTGATCTGATCCAAGGTATCTTGTGACTGCTGGCTGGAATTAAGGTTGGTGGTGTGTTTATAATATTGATTGTGAATAAACTGTGAAATAAAATAGAGGTATCCAGGGCCTTTGGACAGCTGGGTCAGAATAGCCTTGCAGAGTGTGGTAGGAAGCTGAGCTTAGACCTAGATACATTTCAGACTTGGGACGTTTACAAATGTGTTTTCCTGAGCTGTGTTTGTTTTTGTAGTACTACAATCGTTTTGATGATTGTTTCACTTATTTTACCTGTTTTACTAGCTGGATTTTGATTAAGAAGACCCAACTCAAATTCATTTATTTAATAACCACGCATATGAAAGAATGACTTCTTGGTGAGGCTAACTCACAATTTAAAGAATAGTCAGCTTTCTGATTTGGCAGCAAAACACTTTGAAGCCCATGATTTGGTAGCCACGTTTCCTGAGGATGATAGTGCTGAAAAGTTGTTTGTCAATGGCAAATTTAATTAATTAGCCGAGGTTTAAGATGCCATTCCTTTTGTTCTATTTTCTGGTTACTTGACTTTATGGGAGATCCCAAACCAGTTTAGTGTAATAGTAGAGTCTTAGAGGGCACTCACAGCAGGGGGCATAGAATTTCATTTATCCTTTCCATTTTCTTCTCTAGGACATGCATTCAGATTTTAAAATAAAATAAACCCTGATTGAAATGAGGACTTTTGTTGCTCATAAAAGAGCAAAATATCAGTTGTTGCGAATCATCTTGAATAGGCTTTTGATGAATAGTTAACATAAAGGAAAGCATTGGCTTTTCCTATGTGCTTACATTAATCAGGAATTTAGCTGTCAACACCTTTAGTTAGCCTTCAAATTGCAATGTCTGGCACATAGAAGGCACAGTGGCCTCAATTGTGCCCTTGCTCTTCTACCCAAATACAAAACATGCGTGCGCACACACACACATGCACACACCACTATTTCTCTCTTTTATACACAAACTTACTATTCTTAAAATCTGTGTGGATTGTAGCAAATATAACATGTTAAAATAATGCCTACTGAGAATTAGCAACTTATTAAGAAAAAAAGTGAAATATCCACACAAATGATAGTTAAAAGTCTCTATTTGTGACCAGTAATATAATGTGTTCATATAGTTTGATGTTGAATTTAATGAAGACACTTAGCCTGGCTTCCTTTTATATTTACTCCTCAATGTATTATGTATAAACTTGCACACATTTAAACATGAAATTTCTTGTAAGACTTTTTGAACTTTTTGCTACTCATTTTCTCAGCCAGCTCCTACCCATCTGCTAAGCAGAAGTTACAAGTAGAATGAGATCTTTGGCAAACTATAAATCTTTGAATAAGAAATATTTTCAATGCACAGGGTTAAGTTTGGATCATTAATTTTTCATTTTAATGAAAAGAAAATAATTTTATCTTCTTTTTGGGATTTTTGTTTTATTGTTGGTATGGTCAACATGACAACTTGATATCTCATTTTGGCCACATTTAAGATATTTAAACAAAAAACTAAAAAAGAAGCAGCTCCATTTCCCTTCTAACTTGTTTCCTGTTGTTCACACGTCTCTCATAGCATTTATTCAGACTTCTTTCTGTTATCATTATTTCTGGCTATGACTTATCTCCCCTAGGAGCTCATAGCATCTGGGGTGTTCATTCTTGTTTCTCTGCCCTGGTAGGGCCTTGAAGTGGATGCCCAGGAAATGCTTATTGTGTGAATTATAAAGATTAGAAACAACAAGGAACAGTTTTATTATATATCTGTAAACTAAGTATATTGCTATATATATGTATATATATGCATATGTAAGTATATGTATGTTATAATAATTATTAGCCACTGTATTCCCTCCCTTGGTGATGGGAAAAGCTGAGCAAAAAGCATAAGCAAATCCCTGAAAATGCATTTGAAGCAGTAATAATCATTAGGTCTAATTTGGAGGATTTAAAATATGAAGGTATGAGAAAAGCGATTGCTTGTTAATGTACTTTTTTCCCTACATTTAGCATAATGTAATAATTATGTACTTATGGATGAACACATATCTAGAATTATAATTATTGGATTGGCATGTGACAAAGTGACTTTGAGATTCTGGAGAGATTAGCCTAATTATTTGTTTACCACTTTAAGGAGAGATACAAAGCTGCTAGAATCACATTTCAGACTGGAAAGACCAGTTAGTCCCAGGAGAATTTGCTTTCTCTTGTGCCACTTTCTGAAATCTGAATCATCATAAGTTCTTATTTTTTTCCTTTTTATAAAAACTAATACTTTCCCACCACAGACATTACAAGAAAGAAATGCACTCATGCCATGATTTGGAACGGGAGAAGTGGGGAGAAGGTGGAGAGGCAAACTCACTATCGCTTCTCAGTCTCCTCATATGACCCAGTGGAATGCCTCAGGATTATGTGTTTTCAGAATCGCTCTTTATTTTGACAGTCTTGACATATTGAGGAAATTGGCTTGTTGATGCCATGCCACAGAGGACAAATAAGAAAACAGCCCACCAGAAATATCTTAAATAACAAGTAATGGATCTGTTTTTTCCATGCGAGAAAAAAGTGTTCCAGCTGATTCTTTTCCTCTTAGTTAAATGTTTGCTGTATCAAATGGCTACAAAAGACAACCGCCTGGATATGTTTTCATATAAACCCCATGCTTAAGAAATCAGTCCTGTGGATTTAATTCATTGACCAGCTAATTTTTATTCTTTCCCTGAATTCATCCGAAAGAGTGCCATTCCAAAGAATTGCATGGGGGATCATTTTGTAGACAATTTACATCATTAAAGAATACCATGACTTTCATTTGAGCCTATATCTTATTAGGGAAGTTTAGAGGAAATAAAAACTTAAGTGCATTTTATTCTTATGTAAGAAGTCCATTCATTTAGAAATCCTTTATTTCTTTTATGGCCTACTTATCGCAAAGTAACAACTTTGTAGTATTAAAAGGGGATATGCTTTCTTGTTTCTCAGATTCTATAAATCTACATGAGACTCACTAAATTTCATCAGTTATTCAACTGAGAATAGAAAATCATCAATTGCTTAGCAGAAAAAGGAATATTATATATAACTATATATATGTTAGATAGATACATAGATGTGCATGCTGATGTTGCATAGTTTGCCAACGAACAATATAAGGGCTTTTCTTTGGGGCATACTCGATGGGCTATTCCTGTTAAAGAAGGTAAAATCATTTGCCTTTTCTGAACGAATTCCTTCCAGTTATTTAGGAATATTAAAATTGTTAGTTGAAAAACCATTTGTCATGACAAACCAAAGTGAATTTGGCTTCATTCCATATTATTCAATGTCTTATGACCATCAGCTTGTTATTTTAGAGTCTTTGCTGTGTTTACTTTTCCTTCTACTTTTTAAAATCTAATTAGTGAAGGGCTGAATAAAAACACTTATACACATGCATCCATAGCTATATTTATGTATCTACCCACCCCTGTCTTCCTCTCTCTGTCTGAAATAAAGTTTATAGTTCAAAAATAGAGCAAGTACATTGACTAATTTTTAGAATATAAATAGATATTTAGAACTTAAATACTGTCATCCTCATTTTATGACTAGAGAAAGCTAGTTACCGGACACAATTTTTACAATTGACTCTTTTGTGAAATGTAATAGTTTTTAAAAATATAGAAAAGTATTTTTAGGTGTAAAAATAAGTAGAAAAATTTACCCAAATGTACATTTACCCAAATGTAATTACTTGCTTATAATATGTGATGGCTTCATTTATAAGTATTTACTTTAGAATGACAAATAAGAGTGAACTTAATATCTTTTGCCTAAAGATGATTCACCCATAGAATGGAAATTCTTTTTCAGTCTTGTCCTTAAGTCTTTTGCCATGTGTTTGCCAGAAGTAGCTCTCTGAGTACAAGACTAATGTGCAAGAATGAGCTAGCCCACTTAAAAAACAACAACCCCCAACTATATTGGCCTTTTAAGGGGTCTTAAGTCAGCTATAAGAAATACTAGCCCTATAAAGGAGAATAAATTGAATAACAGGGGTAGAAAACTTACATGTTTCTATGGAGGAACTTAAGGCTTCATTTCTGAAACCATTAAGGAAAGTGAAATTACAAGGATTCCTTCCTCTAATTGTGATTTTTTTCACCAAGGTTTTCCTTATTTAAAACATTTTAAAATAAGTTTGGAAATATGGAAAAATGGGTCAGTGAACAGTTAACTTGATAGGCAACTTTATAGATGCAAACACTTTTAAATTTCACTTTGACTCTCCTTTATCTCTTAGGGACTTAAGAGACCTAATACAGACC
Organism: Myotis brandtii; assembly: GCF_000412655.1. Classification (NCBI taxonomy): domain Eukaryota; kingdom Metazoa; phylum Chordata; class Mammalia; order Chiroptera; family Vespertilionidae; genus Myotis; species Myotis brandtii. Next base: position 944,590 of record NW_005366455.1, on the reverse strand, counting down.
ATCTGGCAATTATGTCACAGGGAGAGGACCTTTGTACTTAGTTTAACCCTTGGGGTTTTCTACCTGTTTAATAAAGATGTAAGTCTTTTACTATTAGTGGTGTGTTTGAAGCATATACAAGCAACCATGTAAGACAAGGAGAAATTAATGACCAAAGAGAAATTATGTATTCAGGGTAGGTTATTATATAGGTGTTTCAGTGGCAAGCAGTCACCTTCTGTTTCATACAAGCATGCACAACATAAAAAACTACATTTAACATATCAATAACTACTTAAGATACCTTATAATATCTTATGATACTTCAGTAACTGGGCATCAGCTATAAATAGAAATTCTCCAAAGAAGTTATCTAAATTATTTTTATTTGCATCAAACATCACTCTACCTCCCCCATTAAACCTGGAAGTGCTGTTTTCCTTTTACATTGTAGGAACTGAAAAATGCCAATGGGAGACATAAAAAGTGTTTGAAATGTGATTTGACGTGGTCTTGTGTTCAGAAAGTTTTCTCAGGTAAATGGTTTGTCCTTGGATTGAATGTAGTATCTTCACCACTTCTATGTTTGCTCAGAGATATTTTTCCCAGTTCATTATTTATCTCAGAAAAGACCACACACACAAATGTTGTTCCTGATACTTATTTCATTATTTAACACTGCCATAAATGGTATCCCACTCACCTAGTCAAATGATGTATCATTTTGCTGGATTCAGGAGTCATTAGCTAAGGTGGCCCCACATGGAGGTACACCACCTCACAGGGTGGGAGGTCAGTGAGGGGTGGGGCTAAGGAAAATTGTGAAAATTTTTTCAAAAAGAAAGAAAAAATATAAAGTAAAACAGCCTAGATAATAACCCTTTTTTGCTTGGTCTAGACTTTGGGAAACCAGACTGTTTTCTTCAGTATCCTAGCTTCATAGGGATTTATAGATGACTAGAGGCCCGGTGCACAAAAATTGGTGCACTCGGCAGGGGGGTCCCTCAGCCCGGCCTGTGCCCTCTCTCAGTCTGGGACCCCTCGGGGGATGACCACCTGCTGGCTTAGGCCTGCTCCCCAGGGGATTGGGCCTAAGCTGGCAATCAGACATCCCTCTGGCAGCCCGGCAGCCCTCGGGGGATGTCCACTTGCCAGCGGGGAGCAGACCTAAGCTGCAGTCTGACATCCTTAG
>NW_005366455.1:926694-942679 GCF_000412655.1 Myotis brandtii | reverse complement strand
GGAGCAAGCAAGCCTCCTGCTCGCTTCAGCTGCGTGGATGCCGGCCCCCATCTTGGTTGGCAGTTAATTTGCATATCGCCCTGATCAGCCAATGGGAAGCGTAGCGAAGGTATGGTCAATTACCCTTTTTGTCTTTTATTAGATAGGATAGTATTTCTAAATCATGGGTACTAAATCTGTACTCGCATGTTGAAATCTTTGTGTATATGAAGCAAGCCTACTGGAGAAGCTGCAGTTTCAATGAAACAGAGCACCTATTAATAAATCAGGTATTGAGCGTGCACTTATAGTTCATTTGAGTGCTAGTTTCTGTGGCTCTTTAGAAGCATTAAAAATGATTTCTTTGCTTTGCGGTAGCTTGCCATCAAGTTGAGGAAAGGGAAAACTAATGCATGTAAGTAGTAACTAATATATCATCAAATACTAAGTACAGACATATTTTCTAGAGAGATCCATAGAGGTTATAACCTACTGTTATTTACAAAGACCGCCTATAAAAAGGGGGGAATTTCAGCTGGGTTTAGAGGTGAATAGAATTTAAATAAACAGAGTAGAATGTGGAAGAAAAAGAAATGGCTTTCTTGCAAGGGGTCCATAGAAGCCAAGGCACCAAGAAGGGACTGAGGACTGGGAAGTTAGGAAACCTGAAACAGGGTACAGGACAGGTTTGGACCTGGATTCTACCCGTTCCCTCTCTCGTTCTAAGTCTTCCATATTTTTCTTTCCACAAATATTTGTTGAACTACTTTTACATGATTATTTTTTTAAACTATGAGCAAAAATCCAATCTATTCCAATCCATCATGAGATTTGTTGTGCTCTTTTTGTGCACAAAGAACAGTTACATTAAGAAATATTCATGTGGGTGTCTGTTCTAAGAGTTTCTATCAAATTATGTTTTTGTGTTATGTTTTGTGAAAAGAAAACGCACACACCTGTATCTTGACACATGGAACTGAATGTTCCAACTAGCATTCATGCTATCTGAATTTATTTTTATCTTGGTATTAATATTACCAAGCTTGTTTATAATGAAAGGTAAATGGAATAGTAACATTAAGTATTATATATCTTTATTCAACTTCACATGGGAATTTTGGAATTTCACCATTTAAATTATTTGTTATATTATCTCAAAGGGCCAACTGCAGGGGAAAAGGGGTTACTTGGAATTGGAATTGTTGGGGAAATATAATTAAAAACAAAAACTTCTCCCAACCCAGAAATCCTCTCCACAAAGGTATTAGAGAAAGAAAACCATTATGTTATTGAATAAGCTTTAACTAGAATGTGATGCTTATTACAGGCAATCCACTAAGAGATTGCAAAGACCAAAAGCAATGTCACCCTTTCATATAGCCAAGCAGTTACAATCCATTACATGCATGCTTTCAAGATAAACAACAACTAGTCCTCAAGTCAGAGGACCACATTTACCTAGCAATTGGCATGCCCATCTGCGTAAGCTAATTAACTTTCTCCAGAGGACAAACTTCTCATATCTTTATGACAGGAAGTTGTTTTACAGTCTGGAGGAAGGAACCCAGGAAGTTTGACTCTTCCTCTCACACAAGAATGGGGAGATAGCGAGCTATCCTCTTGTATGTTTGCATTAAAAAAAAAAAGACTCCTGGGCCCTTGAGTAAACATTCTGGAGAGTATGAGAGTGGCCCCAGGCTTAAATTAACCAGCATAAAGATTTACACACATTTGAAAGGGACTGTGAAAGAAATTCTGAAAGAAAGGGGAGAGGGGCAAAGTCTCTAACCTCATTTTCAACAAGGAAAATTAAGCCTCTTATTTTAATTTCAATTTAATTGCCCTTACAATGAATAAAAACATTGTTTCGTAAGAAGAGTAGTCAATGGATGGTTCAGTTCTTCTAATATACTGCTGTATATTCTAAAACAAACAAAATAGCCTTTAAAATGGAAAGATTTAGTGAAATGATCCCTCCTTCCACACACTCAGCCATCAGGTTGCTGGGTAAATTAGCAGGGAACTAGTGTTCAGAATGGGCTATATAAAAACCACGCATAAACTACTTTTTAAAGTGGTGTCAGATTGGGCATTTACAGCTTTCTGGTGCATTTAAGTAAACTCCTCAACTGAAAGACCTAGGTGCTCATTTAGATGCTAATGTTTGGCCAGCTGCTTTTTTTTTTCTTCAAAGCAAGACAAGCTGGAGGTCACATGACCCTAATTACGGCAATTATGAGCTTTCTGGGAGTAATCACTAAGGCTGCACCCAGAGTGAGCATCTGTTGATGATAAATAGATCTAGAGATTACTAAGGCTAGGCTTCCCTATTAGGCAGCTGATGCTTCATTTCTTTTTTTCTAAAATATATTTTTATTGATTTCAGAGAGAAAGGGAAAGGGGAAGAGAGAGAGAGGAGAAAGCGGAGAGAGAGGAGAGAGAGGAGAGAGAGAGAGGAGAGAGAGAAACATTAATGATGAGAATCATTGATTGGCTGCCTCCTGCGTGCCCCCTACTGGGGATCAAACCCACAGCTCAGGCATGTGCCTTTGACTGGAATTGAATAGTCTACAGGCCGATACTCTATCCACTGAGCCAAACCAGCTAGGGCAATTCATTTCTTAAAATGTATCTAAAGAAGTTGAGAACAGGCCTCCCCATGATGGTACTGGGAGCTCACAAGAAACTTAACCTCTGCCTTAAAGAATTTAAATTAGGGGCTTTGACCATAATAAGAGTTATCACCAGAAATAACTTTTTATGACCTATCTAGAGGGCAGGGCAAGCTTCTAATTACTGAACATCTGCTTTTCTTATCCTGCAAATGACCTTCCTCCTCTCTGAAGCTCCAAGGTGCCTTACCTTAGCCTTAACACAGAATATCATACAGACCTCATTTTCTCTTTCTGTCTCTCAATCGCTCCTGTTTGTGGGGTCTCCGACTCTCTTAGGTATGTGGGGTTCCGGTACATACACTTGTAATTAAACTTGGTTATTTTCTCTTGCTAATCTGTCTCATGTTGATTTGATTATTTAGACCAGCCGGCAAAACCTGTAAGAGTAGAGGAAAGTTTCTTCTCCCCCACATATACAGAGCTCAAACCCATATGTTCTAATAAAAGAATTCTTTTTTCCAGTTTTTTTCTTAAAATTTCTTTTTAAATTTAGGTAGCAACAGTTTAAGTTTAAAATTCACATTTGTGTGTGTGTGTATAAAATTAGAATTCTGAAGAAGGATATGGAGAAAACTCTACTAGTGACTAATAGTGAAGCAGCATTATTCACCTACACGAATTTTAGTTCTTTTTGCAAAGAGAAAAGAATGTCACAAGGGCTCAATATTTCCAGCAGAAGTGTTATTTTGTATTATTTTGTTTTGTTTTATTAATTTGTAGGTGAAGGCCTAACTTCTACTTACAAGGGAAAATTCTTCAGACAACCTAAGGCCTTCAGAGTCATCCTTTAACAAGGAAAATTATTTCCCCTTTCATAAGGCCATTTATTTCTCAAGAGCTTGTAGTTTCCTAGGATAGATTTTAGCAGTATTGTTTGCCTTGCTACCTATTATACTTTTCAGACTAAACAGGACTCACACTTTTAAATGTCATGTGTATTATTGGATTTCTTTTTAGCCTGACCTGTATCACGCAGTAACCTTTGAGCAAAACTCTATTCATGCTAAATTGCATGTTGGGCTGTGTGACGGTACCTTGTTAATACGGCGTGACTGAATTAATATTGATTAATGGCAGTGAGATTAAAGATAGTGCGTTGCATCTTCTTTTGAAAATCTCCCACTGTGGTAACTTGCCTCCCAAGTTAGGTTTAGAGCTTCTTATAATTTCCTGTTCCAGTACGGAGGCAGTCTAAGTTTATTTCCAGTCTGTGTAAAATGACACCTAGTAAATGATTTATTAATTAAACAAATGCTTTTGTGAGCACTACAGTGTGCCAACAGGTGTGTTAGAAGGAAGCGTAACAGGCATAGTCTTGCTTTCTCTTATTCAGATGGTAACTCAAACAGCCTTTGAAGTAAGTACATGCGTGAACTTGACACCACATTTATTTGACAAACCTAAATATAAGGTGGAGTTTGCCAAATGATTTGTCCTCAACTAGTAACAATTTACAAACGCATCCATTGATGGCTTTTAAAAGCTGTTTTGTGGCAGCACCTGACAAGTCTCCCCACTCCCTCCACCCCTTTTTCATGACTAGGAAAGGACACGACTTATTCTTCAGGAATAAAGGGTGTCTGATTGGATCATAACTTTTTCCTCCCACCTTCATCTGTCTGTCTTAATGCTTCACCTTGGTTCTTATAAACATTTTAATGTTCTTTGGTTTTTGTTTTTAAAAAAAACTGTTTCTGCTGTAATGATTGACATCTGTCCTTTCAGTGGTTCTCAACCTTCCTAATGCCGCGACCCTTTAATACAGTTCCTCATGTTGTGGTGACCCCCAACCATAAAATTATTTTCGTTGCTACTTCATAACTGTAACTTTGCTACTGTTATGAATCGTAATGTAAATACCTGATATGCAGGATGTATTTTCAGGGGCCGCGACCCACAGGTTGAGAACCGCTGATTACTTCTCAAAGAAAGGGCAGTAAAGAGGCTTTGTCATATTGGAACTCTGTCAGTAGGACTCTGTCTTTCAAAGAACATTAGGCCCCCATTCAGGACTTACCTGACCTGACAAGCCAGGAAATCGGGAGTTTGAGATCAAGAATTTAAGCTTCCCTCACTCCGTTCTATAACACATTTTAAAGACGCTTCACTTGCTAAACTCAATAGTTACTGTTTTCATGAGTGCCAGCGCCCCCATGATATTATTCTTTTCAATACATAGTAGATTAAATATTTGATGATGTAGTTCGGTTCAGCTTTATAAGACTTCATATAAGTAAAATCATAAATCACACACAAAAATATTTTGACAGATCATTATGTTTAGAGTTCGGGTTCAGAAAATGTTGTCTTTATAAATATAATTCAAATGAGGGTATTTTTCCCCCCACTCACTTTTAGAGAAGTAACAAAACCCTGTGGTAAGCTACACCTCATGCTAGAGGAACCAGACAGCTCTTTTCAGCATCTTTCTACCAATGTTTTGGTTGAAATGATGGGGCTCCATTTATTTCACCAATTGGATCTCATCTGGAAGATGAGGGGTGACATCAAGAAAAGAGAATAACATAGACTCCAAGAGCTAATCAGAGCGAAAGGCATGACCATGTACTTCTGAAACAAGGCGTAAGTTGGAAGCATCATAAACTTGAGAGCAAAAACGATGGCATTTGCTTCAAAATAGCATTTTGAACTCTAAAGACAGAGGAAGGAAAGTGGGCTGGAAGAAGAGAGCAGGATAGATGAGGCTTAATCATTTCATTGAAGTTGATTGATGAATCTTCAGTCTCAGATTGAGAAAAATATTGTCCCATCTTATATAATGTTTCAAGAACTGTTTGTGACAAATACTTTTCAAAGTAACTTGGAAGTGCTACGAATATCATGAATATTTTATAATTTTAGTCCTTGATCAAGGGTTCAAATCAATATATAAAATAAATTTCAAACTTATTCATATGTGTAAGAGGCTTACAGTTATAGGTCTTTCCCAATGAGTGGGGCATGGCCTGAGACCTCAATCCAGGAAATTGTTATTAACAGAATTACTAATTAGGCTCCTTTTAAAAGCTCTATATGAACGTTTGTTTTGTCTCTTTACCTTTGATCAAATCTTAAATCTTCCTCATTTAGGGAAAGTTTTAGTGGATGCTACTACCCCTTCAGAAATGAAAGTTTCAGTCAAACATATTATAATTTATGGGCAGGAAATATAGACCAATAAACTAAAGAGACATCAACTCAGTACAGCCCACTATTATGAGTGATGAAATAAGAGTAGTCATGACTAATGAATTTGCAGTTGTCTTTTCTTGTTTTTCTAGGGTTGCCTGAATCTGTATGTATGTATATATTTATTTATTTTTAATATGTTTTTATTGATTTCAGAGAGGAAGGGAGAGGGAAAGAGAGATAGAAACATCAATGATGAGAGAATATCATTGATTGGCTACCTCCTCACCCCCTACTACTTGGGATCAAGCCCGCAACCCAAGCATGTGCCCTTGACTGGAATCGAACCCGGGACCTTCCAGTCTGCAGTCCAATGCTCTATCCACTGAGCCAAACCAGCTAGGGCTGAATCTGTCTTTAGATATGACATATTGCACGCTTAGGCAAAGCCTGGTAAGGCACAAATAAAATAATGATATTTATATTCACCTTCAATTAGTATCAGCAAATAGTTTTTCAGCTTCCTATCGTGCATCCTATCTCCTTATTTTCCCTTTTTTTTTCTGTTGGGATGCCTGCTCAGACAGCAGTTTCTCAGGGAAGCCTTCCTTCCATTGGGCTTCTCAGCTTGGCACTCCCATAGCAACAGAACTCTGGTCTACCATGGCATTCCACTTTATTCGCATTCCTAAATCAACATTCGTTTTTTCTTCTTAATTAGATGCTACGTGACTTGAAGGCAGGGACCATATATATATATGCCTTCTCATTACGGTCTTTTTGGAACCCTGCCTGATATCATTTTTTGGATTACTCTCCCGGTCATTCCTGTTGCTATTGTTGGCTAGCTGTTTTGGTTATTCCCAGTGCCTGGTGTGCCCCTCTTGATTGCTATCCTGAGCATCTCCTTTCTAACCACTCTGTCTGGGCTGCCATCTGCCTGTTCCTTCTGCATGTGAGAGGCTGAACCTACACGCTGGGTCTCCCTGCCCGCCTCTCCTGACCAGCAGTCTCTTGTTCTTCCCCACTGAAGGCCCCTAATATACTCAGCAGCCCACAGAACTGCAGTGCATTCTCCCTTAATGAACATTTATTGGTCAATAAAAAGAAATCTCTTCAAACTGCATGAGAAGAATCAGCAGACCTGTTTAGCTCTATTTGGCTTTTTATTATTCTGTTTTCTTTGGCCAGATGGTCTGAATCAAGCATGGAAGTGCCCTAGATTTCCAGATTTGTCTTCTACAGATTCACTGTTAAGCACTTAGTGCTGTTTGTATTTTAAGCCTAACTTTTGTAAAACTCTATTTTGAAAAGCTATGACTAACTATGGATACACATAAAAAGAAAGTTAATGGAAATGAAAAGTCCCCTTCAAATCTGTGTTTTAAGGCTTCTCTTAGTCAGAAAAACAAAAGCTGCATTGCCTGCTTCACCAATGACCAGGCAAGTGTTATTCTCCCATTTGCTAGATATTCAAAATTTAGTTGGGCATATTAAAAATAAATACAGTGAAACCGTTTAATGTATCAAAGGCCTACATAATGCGATGTGGGTAAAGGTTGTTTCACAGCTTATTTTAGTATCCTAGAAAGGTTGGCATGGAAACCTGGAAGGCATTTTAGGTGCTTGAGACATAAAGATTTTCAGTTTGAAAGTCCAATTTATCTTATTTATTTCTATTTAGAATCAATTTTAATGCTTATTTCTGTCTAATTTTAGGAATATGATCTTTTTCATAAGCAAGAAGCAGCTCTACAGTCAAATTTTTAAAAATAACTATATATTTTACTAGAAAATGATAAGGAGGTAGGCAGGGTCAGGAGGGTAACTTTCAAGAGTTAAGCAATTTAATTCTTTGGTATAAATATAGACCGTGGAATCACGTAGAAATGGGTTCAAATGCTGGTTCCAGCACTTACTGGCTATGACGATTGCTATGTTGGTAGCCCCAAAAGGGAGATAAAACTTGATATAATAGTAATCAAAGGAAATAAATGAAGTAATTTATGTAATGTACTTAGCAATGTCTTGCATAAAATCCTTATATCTTTTGCCTGAATATTGTAAAATAGTGGTTATAAAATGTCTCAAGACCTTCATTCATTTATATGAGAGGCCCTATGACGATTGCTATGTTGGTAGCCCCAAAAGGGAGAATAAACTTGATATATTAGTAATCAAAGGAAATATTGTGACTATTGTGAAATGGTGGTTATAAAATGCCTCAAGACCTTCATTAATTTATGTGTGCATAAGCAGAGGCCCAGTGCACAAAATTCGTGGAAGGGGGGGGGGGTTGTTCCCCTCAGCCCAGCCTGCACACTCTCCAATCCAGGAACCCTTGGGGGATCCTTTTGTGGATTAAAACAAGGGTGTGAAAAAGTTCCATGTCAATCTCTACCATCCTCTCACCCCCACCCTCCCAGTTTATTACCTGTTGTGTTGTTCTGTTTCTGACTGGAACTCTCCTTACCCAATGATAGTTAGTGACCATCAATGTCCCTTGGGGTCCAGAGACCTGGGTTCAATTATTGCCTCTTCTACTCAGCAGCTGTTGTGACCTTGAATAAGGAATTTCAACTCTGGGGACCTGGGTTTTCTTACATGTAAATTAAGTAGAGATAAGCCATATGGTTTCTAATGAATATATATTTTGGTTTTTAAATGCTGTGATTATATCAGCCCTAGGTGTCACCATGGGGTCTATTCTTTTTTTAAAAAAAGATATATTTTTATTGATTATAAATATAGACCGTGGAATCACGTAGAAATGGGTTCAAATGCTGGTTCCAGCCCTTACTGGCTATGACGATTGCTATGTTGGTAGCCCCAAAAGGGAGAATAAACTTGATATATTAGTAATCAAAGGAAATATTGTGACTATTGTGAAATGGTGGTTATAAAATGCCTCAAGACCTTCATTAATTTATGTGTGCATAAGCTTTTGTGGATTAAAACAAGGGTGTGAAAAAGTTCCATGTCAATCCCCCCAACCCCCTCACCCCCACCCTCCCAGTTTATTACCTGTTGTGTTGTTCTGTTTCTGACTGGAACTCAGCAGCTGTGTGACCTTGAATAAGGAATTTCAACTCTGGGGACCTGGGTTTTTCTTACATGTAAATTAAGTAGAGATCAGCCATATGGTTTCTAATGAATATATATTTTGGTTTTTAAATGCTGTGATTATATCAGCTCTAGGTGTCACCATGGGGTCCATTCTTTTTTAAAAAAAATATATTTTTATTTATTTCAGAGAGGAAGGGAGGAGAGAGAGAGAGAGAGAATCATTGATCAGTAGCCTCCTACAAGTCCCAACTGGGGATCAAGCCCACAACTTGGGCTTGTGGCCTATCTGGGAATTGAACTGTGACCTTCTGGTTCATAGGTCGATGTTCAACCACAGCCATACCAGCTGGGCACGATGGGTTCCATTCTTTATAGCCCTGAATCTGCCATCTTTGCATATATGCCCAGAGGCTCTCAAGCTTTTTTTCTTTCTTTCATTACTAGAGGCCAAGTGCATGAAATTCGTGCACAGGTAGGGTACCTAACAGCTGCCGGCTGCTGGCCAGGGCCAGGGCCAGGGTCTCTCTTCATTCTGTGCCACCCCCTGGTGGACGTCTAACTCCTAGTTGATTGAACTCCTGCCTGTGGGGACAATTTGCATATTAGCCTTTTATTATATAGGATTGACTAAGGTATTACATATGTGTCCTTATCCCCCATTACCCTCCCTTTTTATGAATGACTTTGTGAAGTAAATTAGCTACTGTGTCAAGCAGCAAGGATGGACTGGCTCCCAGCATTTGGCAAGTTTGATGACACTGGTTTTCCAAAAAACCCTAGCAAATAAAGGACAATTATTTCTAAACATATTTTTAAAAATACAGGCATCAATTTTCCATATCTTTATTTAAAATGGCATTTCTCAGGCATGAGACAGCTCTAATTTTTTAAAAACTTAGAATCTCAGGATATTTGGCAAGTTTGATGACACTGGTTTTCCAAAAACCCCTAGCAAATAAAAGACAATTATTCCTAAATATATTTTTAAAAATACAGGCATTGATTTTTCATATCCTTATTTAAAATGGCATTTCTCAGGCATGAGAAAAAAACAATGGTGTATTTGATACTAAAATAACCAAAAGATATGAGTAAGTCATGATGGGAGAACAATACAAAGAGCAGCTTTAACAGTATAAAATCTGCAGTGTGTGGGCGACGATTAATTCATGGAAGTGTAATCTCTCTAGGCAGTGTCTTGCTGAGCTGAGGAGGGTTCTGCCAAACAAGGCCTTTCCTGAATGGACTGACCCTGGGAGTGACTTGGGTTAGGTACAAAGACCAGCATGCCTCTGGAAAGGGGATCATGGCATAATCATGTACAACTCCTCAAAAGCTTCAGCCCTTTCAACTAAAGTTTCACAGGGATACAGAAGAATCTCAAGGTTAATTTTGGAAATTCCACCAAATACTATATTATCTTTAAAAAACAACAACAAATATTCATGTGAAATTCTATATACTTCAAGAATTCTGTACCTTTATTTAAACTTTTAGTTTCTATAACAATTTACAATATTTTTCCTCCTGAAGAAAGTCTGGGAAAAAAATCTTCACTATATTAACTGATTAGTTCCATTTCCTGCAGTATTTCTTTTCTTGTGGTTGCTGGTTTCCAGCCAATTCTATTTTTGCATTTATTTTCTCCATTACATTTATTTTCTGAGTAGAAGAATTTTTGTGTTTTTAATTTTGTCAAAATGGTACTTTTCTCATGTCATGTCATGATTTTGATGTTTTTAAAGCTTAAAAAGCAATGCAAAGGAGATATGTTTACACAATTAAATGTGTCATGGACTTTTAAAAAAGATCTGATAACGCTAAAGTATTTTCAATCATCAGTGGATTGGGAATGCCCAATCACTTTTTTAAGACCTGTGCTTTTGAGTGTAGCAATTGACTTGATGCAGCTGTGTTTTAGAAGAGGAAACTAGGAGTCTTGGAAGTGACGTCATGAGAATGCAGAAAACGAAGAGATTAAATAATAATATACAGCAGCCCATTTCACTGTCTTAGTGCAGTGGAGGGAAATTCTGAAGGTGGAGGGAAATGCAATTCAAAAACTTGCAAATGAGTATCCACATATGAGTGCCTAAGAGAGATACAGGAGTGAGTGTTTGAGATATTTTTCAGACTTTTGATTTTTGGTTTGTTTCTTTCCTTTTTTTTGGGGGGGGGTGGGTCTTTTGGATTTCTGTTTAGAGCACGCAATAGTTATTTAGATAGGATGCATGAACATTTGCAGTTCAAGATGTAAGCATTTCTAACTTTAAAAAGGCAAGGACTTTCCCTGGGAGCAAATCCTTCTGTTTTTCTGCCTCTGTACAAGAAGGTCCTAGGAATTCCTAGAATTTACGATTAATTGAACTGTCTGTGCTAGATCCTTTCAGAAATATTGGCTGACCGAAGTCCTCTTTTCTGCCATGCTGAAAGGGAAAGAAGGAAGTGTTGCTATAGTAAGAACTCTAAATGCAGCAGGACCCTCGTTTTCTGATCATGGTTACTGTATATTGGGAAATTTCCATTTCAGGCCTGAAATGTAGAATATGCACAACTCTTTCCTAACCCTGGTCCTCCGCAGCACAACGATGGGAAGGATGTAGTTTGGAATCTGTGAAGCTGACTGACCACAAAACCAACAAATAGTTTCTCTTCTCTCCCAGACCTACTTAAACTAGATCTGTGAATGTGTGAATGCACTGGACTTCTAGGTAGGAGGGCTGTCATGAAATTCTACACCCTGACTATCTGGAGTTCTTTATACTAATCCTGGCATCTGGGGGATAAGTAATTACTAAAGTTACAGGTTGGAACTGTCTCAGTTTCTTGCGGCAGCTCTCATGTCTGATATCTAGTAGGCATCCTTCCCACATCACCCTGTGTGAAAAATGAACACTTAACTCCAACCTACCTGCCCATTATTTTTCTCCATGGCACTTATAGATATATCTGATATGCTTGATATTTATTTTTTGTAATTATTTATCATTTATTTCCCCTAACTAGGAAGTTCATGGGAGCAGGAGCATTTTCTGTTTGATCACTGATGAGTCCCTAACCTCCAGTACAGTTTTGGGCACATAGTAGATTTTCAATACATAATCTAGCTGCTCTCTTTATACATCCACTGATGTCTACTGGTCTTTAGTGTTCCACCTTCGCACACATACACTTTGCTTCTCTTCTCTTTCTCTCCATTTCCCACAATTCCCATGCACAATAGTAACTTTCTGTGCCAGAGTGAAGTTACTAACTTGAATTAAGAACCACCTCTTCTAGATCTTTCTCAGATGGTTAGTGTGACACCATATGTGGCTGTGCTCTCCTAGAGATGAAGGTTGAGCTCGCTCTTTGATTTTCCTTATGTTCTTCCTTGATGGGGACCAGTGGTTCTCAAAGTGTATTCCCAAGACCAGCAGCATCAGCATCACATGGAAATTTGCTAGAAATGTAAATTTTGGAGCCCTGCCCCATACCTACTGAATCAGAAATGTGGATGCCACCCAACAACCATTAATCAAACCTCTACATGATTTTGATCCTAACATCTGAGAATCAGAGATAGGACATAGACTGCATCACTAAAAGTAAATTTAAAAAAAGGAAGAAAATAAGATTATATTTAATTAGCAGGGCATTTAGTCCAAACCAACTTGTAGTCAATGCATTGCATATTGACTAAACTGAGTAAGTAAACTTTTCAGCAAACAATTGCATTTGTGCTTTATAAAGTAATAGTAAATGAACCCATGGGATCAGGGACTTGCCTAGTGTGAGGGAGAGAAAACAGACATCTCCTATGAAAAGTGTGTTAAAATAACTCTTCAAGAGAAAAATATGGGTTCAATAATCAGGAATGTTATTTATTAGTGTATCCAATCTTATAATGACAAACGGTCCTCTACAGTTCCTTTTCAATTGTTCTAAAAGTAGATTTCCTTTTGAAATAAGTAGGAGGCAAGCAGATTCATCAATTTCTAAAGGGTATTAGCAAGATGAAAAATACTCCAGGAAGAAGCAATAAATACTTTGGGCAAAATATATGTCACTTAGTACCTATAAGCCATTTATTTCTCAATTTAACAGTAAACTTAAATTGTACTCCTAACTATCGTAGACCAGTTACTCACTTCTCTGACTGCTAAAGTAATTTATTAGGATTACATATGGCCTAACTTTTTACTTTTCCATTAGTGACTATAGGAAGGAAACAAATCTAATAATTTTATGAGTATTGATTGCATACTTTTTCTTAGGTCTATTTAATTTTGACTATATCCAGGGGGGAATGACAAAGACCCACTGAAATAACAGGAGCTTGAGCCAGTGCAAGTTCGGCACAGTGTTCCATCATCATTAAGGACCCAGATGCCCTCTGATATTTTTGCCTTGTCATCCTCAATGTGAAACTTCCATTTTATGTGCAAGACGGCAGCTTCAGCTTCCACTGTCTGGTCACACATATGTTCTGGAGAGCAGGAAGGGGAAAGAGTAGGAGAAGGGCATGGTTTCACCCTTTACACTATGACCTCCTAGTCAAGCACACATCTATCCCATTGGCCAGAATTTATTTGGTCACACTTTGCTATTGAGATGAAATGTGGCCTTTATTCAGAATTAACATGTACCCAACTAACATTTGAGGATTCCTTTGCTGAACAGGAAGAACAGAATCGATAATGGAGGACAATTTGTAGCCTCTGCCATATAAGAATTAGCACTATTTTGTTAATCAGAGGAAGAAGTGCAGATTATTGGTGCTGCAATGAATGCTCACTGTTCAGTTGCATGATTATAGGGCAAATATCGATAGGAAATTAGATATCTCTTATAAATTGTGTAATTTGAGATCTTAAAGTTGCCTGTTATTTATGAAGCTATTTTTCTCTGTTTAAATTAAATAATAAATTCTAGTAATTTGTGTTGATAAGAGGACAAACATTTATAGAATTTCAGGCCGCATGCTAAATTCCTAATAAATATTATCATTTTTTAATAACCAACTAGTAAAATAGGTATTCAACCTCTTTTATAGTCAAAGAATCTGCTTTTTTAGAAGAATTGTTTAGTTTGCTCAAGATCACATAGATCATAAGAAGTGGAGTTGGATTTTAATGCATGACTGTATGATTACAAAATATGTGTTTTCTGTATCCTGGTAGCTTCTCAGTGACACTGGCACTGTATTTGATTTGTTTCATCTCTCTTTAGATCCTCCTTGTGAAGGATTTCACCTGTAGCTATTGATTGAATCAATGAAATACTGAATCCACTATTTTTGTTGATGCTGTGAAAAAAAGTTTTTTCATTTGTAAACTATTCAAAGTCATCAAGTGACTTAGCTATGTGTAGTTCCTGACCATATCCAAGTGAAGGCTAAATTTTGATTGAGCAAATTAGGTGACATAATAAGTGGAAAATTCCTAATAGTTTTTTTTTATAAATATATTTTTATTGATTTCAGAGAGGAAGGGAGAGGTAGAGAGAGATACAAATATCAGTGATGACAGAGAATCACTGATCAGCTGTCTCCTGTTCACCTCCCCACTGGGGATCGAGTCTGCAACTGGGTAGTTTTTTTCTTTATGAGAAAAACAAATGAGAGAACAAAACAAATTAATAGGAAAGAAAAGACAATGTCTGTCTCTTTGTTTCTAAGTTCTTAATACACTGGAGTCTCCTCATGTTGTGAGTTTATTTTGTCTGTATTCTATGTCCCAAATCATCTGCTCTTCCACTTTCAAATTTTTTTCTTATCACTTAATAGCATGGCTTTTAAAGCCACCAAATTTATGAAAGCATGTCTAGTGCCATTTCGTGGCTGTTACATTTGAGTGCTATAGTAAAGAAAATGCAAACACTCCTTTTATGAGACTGAAACAGACTTTCATGGAATAAGTTCTAAAATAATTAAATGTATGCTTGCCACATTTATGGCTATTAGCCTGAGACAGAGGTTGAATAAAATTTTCCTTCAATACTCTTGAGATATTTATTGGTTGGTGAATATGACTTACTTGTCCTTATAGGTTAAAATGTTTTTTTAAATTTAAGTTATTCTTAACTAAATTCTGAAAATTGAATAATTAAATTTGCAATATATGAATTGCTGGTTTAAATTATTTTTACAGACAATTCCTCTTTCTGGCTTTAATGCTGAATTTAAGTGAGTTTCGTTATCCAGGTACGAAAAGTTTTGGGCATTAACCAAATGAGGGTACTCTTATGCAACGAATCTTAGGCTCCTAAGGGAAGGCTCTTACTGAGAAAACGTGACTTTAAACAATGATATTCTTTTCTAAAACATACATGTTGATTGTTTCCTTCCTTTAGCTAATTGGAAAATAGGAATCCTTGGTGTGACTTCAACTTTTAAGATCTAGGGTTTATTTATGTCATATAGGCTCTCCATTATCTTTTTCATCTTCCTGACTCATTTTTTTACTGTGTTAAGCCCTTACCTTGTGTTTTTGTATTGAATTCTTATAATAGCTCTAAGAACTAGGTAATATTATTTCTCCATTTAAAATAGTAAAATTAAACAATTTCCCTATGGTCTCAAGGCTTATAGCCAAGTGGGCCTAGATTCAGGTTGAGACCATCTGAAATCCAGAGCCTTCCCTCTAAACCAGGGGGCCTCAAACTTTTTAAACAGGGGGGCAGCTCACTGTCCCTCAGACCGTTGGAGGGCCGTACTATAGTTTAAAAAAAAACTATGAACAAATTCCTATGCACACTGCACATATCTTATTTTGAAGTAAAAAAACAAAACGGGAACAAATACAATATTTGTATTTGCATGTGGCCCGTGGGCCGTAGTTTGAGGACCCCTGCCATCCTCTGACACCCATATATACCAACACACAGATTCTGAACTGATTCTTGACATGTCTAGATGCCTCTGTTTTGTGCTTTATCACTAAATCTATCTCCATTATAGCTGGCTCCATGGAATTTTGAGTCACAAAATGAATGACATCCTATTTCTTTACATCAAAGTGGATATGGACTAGGTCTAAAGGCTCTTTGCATTTGCCATTTGCACTCAATTGATAAATTGTGTTAGTTGACCAATAAGTTTGATGAAATTTTCACCAGTGAATTGAGTGGTGGTTTTAATGTATCTTAAAAAGTAG
>NW_005366455.1:923027-926591 GCF_000412655.1 Myotis brandtii | reverse complement strand
CCCCCCAGGGGGGGGGGGGGGGCGTGCAAGAGGCACCCGACCAATGATTCTCTCTCATCACTGATGTTTCTATCTCTCTCTCCCTCTCCCTTCATCTCTGAATACTATACACACACACACATACACACACACACATACACACACACACACACAGACACACACACAAACAAAAAAACTAGGCTTAACCTGCTCTCTGATAAACTCATGAAAAAGCTGAAGATTGCCCACTTCTCACCCTTCTCCACACACCACTTTTCTTTTCATACTTTGTTCTTTTCATACCCTTCAGGGGTCCCAGATTGCATTCTGTGCCCAATGCCCCTTTTTACCACTTCAAAACCAAGTCTTAAAAAAAAAAGCAACTTTACTTCCACATTATTCTTCCCTAGTGCCTCCATTTCCCTGGTCAATATATATATTTCACAATTTTTTTTTCTGGTTTCCTTTTCTATTTTCACTGTAGAAATTTTTGAAAGTACAGAACAGTATAAAGAAACAAATAAACATAGAGCCCATGACTTTACCCCCCAGATGCTACAGTAATGCATTTTGGCAAATTTCCTATTAGCCTTTTTTTGTCATTTGAAAAAATTCTAAGGCATGGGGAATGTTTTTGTTAATAGAATACAGTCCTTTAAAACAAAGGTCTGATTGTCAGGTCTTACTACCAGTTGAGATTAGACAAAAGTTTCTGGTGGTTCTGGGCAGGCAGTGAGGACCCAAGTTGGTTTATGTTTGGGAAGTCAATGTAATGCCACCCTCCAGGGGAGAATAAGAGAGGACTGGGGTGAGAGAGGGTAAAGGTAGCTGGTCCAGGTAAGGAAGTTCTTTTTAGGAATTCTATTGACACAAGAACAGGGGAAGTCAGGACCTGGCCAGCAGGAGGGAATGGGAGCTGACTGCTGGCAGAAGGAACCAGGGGATCCCAAGTGACTTGGTCCTCAAAGGGCTACCTAGCTGCCTGGCCGCTCCAACGGGCTATGCAAAATACCGAGATAACTCACAAAAATGTGTTCAACCTCCACCTTGAAGCAAGGCCAAGGCCAACTTAATTATTTCTGAGCCCTGCAAGTAACTGATGTGAGACCTTTTGTTAGTTCGCTATTAATAATTGTTAACATTTCTTGAGTATGTGTCCAGCATTGGCTAACTTATTTCCTGGTGTTATCTCATTTAGCCCTTACAATAAGTCAGCTACTGTTAGGATCTCCATTTTCCTGATAAGGAGTCAGAGGCCTGGAGAAATTGATGGCTTTGCCTAAGGCCACTTGGATAAATAGAGATATAGGAATTCCAGCCCAGGGATTGTCTGACTCCAGAGTCCTTACTCTTAACTACCACATGGTCTATAATTTAGTATTTTGTTCTTGGGTTTATGGTGGGATTCTAATCTTTTTGAGCTGAACCTCAACTTTATTCACATAGAACATGGAACTATATAACAAGATTAACTTTCTTAATTGCCACAAGTTCTACAAAAATTACAATTTAATATTAAGTGAATTACTACTCTAAAATAGCAATAGTGTTAAAGCTAATCTAGAGTGACAGGAAGTGTCCATGAGATCGCAAGGTCATGTACTCTGCCTAGTATTTTGTTGAATAGAATACTTGCATGTTCTATTAAATGAAAAACTTGCATTTTATTTTTTAATAGCTTTTGGGGACATATAATCCACATACCATTCATTTCACTTATTATAAATATACAATTAGTGGTTTTTAATTTATCCACAGATATATGCAACAATCAACACAGTCAACTCTTTTATTATGTCAAAAAGAAATCCTAAACTCTTTAGCTATCATCTCCCCATCCTGTCCCCCATCCCCAGACCTAAGCAACCATTTATCTACTTTTTGTCTCTATAGATTTCCCTATTCTGATTTCATATGAATGGAATCATATATTATGTGGATTTCTTTCACTTTACATATTATACATAATATTTTCTAAGTTCCTCCAGGTTGTAACATGTACCCAACTGTTCTTTTTTGTTGTTGTTGTTAATCCTCACCTGAGGATATTTTTTCCATTGGTTTTTAGGGAGAGTGGAAGAGAGAGGGAAAGACAGAGAGGAACATCGGTGTGAAAGAAACACATCAATTGGTTGCCTCCTTCACGAGCCAGGACCAGGGCCCAGGCTGGTGAGGAGCCTGCAGCCAAGGTACTTGCCCTTGACTGGAATCGAACCCCAGGACCCTTTGGTCTGAAGGCTGAGCCAAACCGGCCAGGGCCTCAATTTTTCTTTGTATTATATTTTTACTAAGGGCTGTCACCCTCAATGCCACTAAAATATGACTCTCTATTTATCCTTGAAAATTTCAATGGATACCCATAATATATATGAGTATAAATAGTTGTTTTTTCAGCATCTTAGTTACATAATTAGTTTTTATTAACTGCAAAGGCAGAGGGAGATATTCTGGAAATTTAATATATATTTTAATCTGAAGGATAATAGGCATTTGCATTTATCTTTTCCAATGTGCACTACATTTCTCCAAAACCAGTTCATTACCTGTTCCATTTGTACCCAAAGCCATGGGCAGAGAAAAAGACACACACTCTTCTACCCTTTTGCTCTGACTCAGTCTATTTTTGGTTGAATTGTCCTTTATTTAAACTGCTTTTTTTAAAAAGCAAACATTAAGCACACTTTATTGTTATGAGTTTGCCAAAAGGGAATGAAGAACTTGTTGGCATGTGAGCCAATTATATAAAATAGCAAAAAATGTCAAAGTCGTGGTAGGAAATTCACTAACAACTCTTTCAACAGTAACGTCTATCACTACAAAGGTTATGAATCCAAAATATCAACCCACTCCACTGCCTTCTTCCCTCCTTCCTCTAAAAATAAAAAAATCATAACCACTTATAAATACAACAGAGCAATATTCACAGTCACAAATCCAAAAAGTCAAAGTCTCCTCAGCAAAAACTGGTCCGTGTTCATGATCAAAATATTCACTGATGCTCAGGTGAGGGGGGCCAAATTGACTCCACTGACTGACCTTGAGCAAGTTACTTAATCTGCTGAGCCAGATACTATTATCTACCTGAATGTTAGAAATAAAATCCTATGCTGTGAGTTTGACATACTAGTATATGTCAAACATTAAATATGGTTGATATTATCATTTCCTTGCTTTTGATACCTCTTTGAGCAGCAGAAGGGGAAGGAAATTAAGCTCGTATTGGTCAGTAATGCAGCTTCCTGATAAAATGCATTGAAGGCTGAATCTGAGGCAGGCGAAGGAAACAATATATTCAGGAATAACATCAAGGGGTCCTTGTCTTCTCTGTTTTAGAATCACCCCAAGGTTATTTCAGACCTTACAAACAACTTGGCTTAATTACAAGCCAGTCAACAAATACTAATGGAATGACTACTAGTTACTCGATACTGTGCTAGATAATGATGAGGGCTATAGCACAGGTACATAAACAATGCCATTGCCCTCATAGCCCTTGAAATATAAAGAAACAAAGCTAATATACATACAGAAACAGTGCATAATACACACACACATACACACACACACACACACACACACACACAC
>NW_005366455.1:895173-922010 GCF_000412655.1 Myotis brandtii | reverse complement strand
AGCCTGCATATCAGATATTTACATTACGATTCATAACAGTAGCAAAATTACAGTTATGAAGTAGCAACGAAAATAATTTTATGGTTGGGTTTCACCACAACATGAGAAACTGTATTAAAGGGTCGCGGCATTAGGAAGGTTGAGAACCACTGCTCTAGAGTGTGTGTGTGTGTGTGTGTGTGTGTGTGTGTGTGTATTTTTTTTTTGCCAGAATAAAAGTAAGCCTTCATATATAGGTAGGTCTTATAGTTCCCCATGAGGTAGTTGAAGGCCAGAGAGATTTAACAACTTATAATTTGTGAAACCAGGATTCCTATCCAGGTTTGTGTAATTCCAATGCCTGTGGTATTTTCACTTCACCCTTCTTTAATATAATTCACTTTATTTACTCTTTTACTTAAAAGTGTACCTGGAGCCCAGAAGGCGTGGCTCAGTGGTTGAGCGTCAACCTATGAACCAGGAGGTCACGGTTTGATTCCTGTCAGGGCACATGCCCAGGTTGCAGACTCGATCCTCAGTGTGGCAGGAGGCAGCCAATCAATGATTCTCTCTCATCATTGATGTTTCTATCTCTCTCTCTCTTCCTCTCTGAAATCAATAAAAAATTATTTTTAAAACAGTGAACCTGGAACTCACAACATAGGGTAGATTAGTTTGGATGGATTATTTTGCAAGATAATATTTTGATAGTTTAGACATGTATAAAAACTCAACATCTATAAATCATAGATATAACAAAATATATTCATAAAAAATAAAGGTACAATGTAATATACTTGTTGTCATTTAATGAACTAAAACTGTAAGTCTTATTTGGTGGTGGATGTAAATATACTGTACATATTAATTATGTAATGGAGTATAGTATTCACAAATATTCTGGTCACAATTCTTCTCTTAATCAGTGCTACCTTAATCTAACATGGTGGGTGAAATAACATTTGGAAAACATTAAAGCTATTTTGCATATGTTTCTGAGGTTTAGGATTGTTCCAGGTTTCTTTGCCTGGCACACATATACGTATTTTAAAGATTTTAAGGGTAGTTTAGAATGATACTTGTTTTTCTCCCAATAACTTTCTCTGCAGAAAACAGAGCATTGATTCCTTAGCTTTGAAACTGCATGAAAATGTTGTACCAAGTTTTATTTTTGTGATGGCTTAAAAATAGTAATTGTGTGTTAAATATGTGAGACCTCTCTAGGAGCTTTCAATCTGTATCTTTTATTTCATTCTCTTCCTCTTCTTTTTGTTGTTTTGTCATCTACCCCAACAATATCAAGACAATCTTGAAAACAAAAATAACAAAATGGCATTGGGAGGCATCTTTATGGCAGTGGAGAAGAGAGAGTAACAGTTTTCACCTTGACCATGGAAGGAAGGACTACATGAGGGATGCTTTTATTTATAGAAGCCTAAGGGCTTTAAAACAAGTTATTGGAGTTGGTCCCTTCTTTCTTCATCTTCCCATATCACTGCTCATGCCAGCACTGGGGGATTGAACCTTGAGAAACTCATTCACCCCTGGAGCCACAGCTCCTCATCTCTAAAATGGATATACTTCATCATACTCATCATAGATTTTGTTGTTGTTGTTTTGTTTTGTTTAGAATTAAAAGAGATAATTCTTATAAACACATATTTTATTTATTTATTTATTTATTTATTTATTTAAGTGACTGGATTATTTTACACATTTAAATCAGGTTATTTATACTCTACCAATTACTGAAAGTAAGTGAATTTCCTGCAATGTGCTAAACCTTAATTTACACTTTGCCATCTGTCTGTGTCTTAGGGATTTAGTAGATTCTGGCTATAGTATCCTCTTGTAGGTGAAATCCACCTTTGCACAGTTGTCTACTTTTGTAAACTTGCCTAACATGCACTAATGGGCCTAAATCAGAGACACAAATCCTAGTAAAGTCCAAGTAAAATAATTTTTTTATTGTTGCTTTGGGTTTTTTATTTTTATAAGGTAGAGCTTGGAATAAACATTAATCAGTTGACCTGGTGACAACAATATTATGGCAACAATGCAGCTGACAGTGTTGTAACATTATTAGTCAAATGACTTGACAAGTATCTTATTAACCTGAGAGTTTGTTTTCGTTTAAATTAATCATGGCATTTCTTCTAGTGAAGTAAAAGATGATTTTAAAAAATCAACAGGGCTTTTATTTAAAACAAGCCAAATTAAGACATCTTATGGCTTGTTTATAGTACACAAATTTATTTATTTACTTATTTATTCTTTGCAATTTAAACTCCTAATTTTTTTTTAAAGAAATTAGGTGAAGTTCAGTAACTTCTTGTGACATTAAAACTCAATAGTTATGTTTTATAAATTGCAGGCTGAATGTGAGGAAGTGAATAGTACTTAATTAAATCTACTTATAACACTAGATATTTAACCAGCTTAATTTACAGTCATGTTTTTCATATGTGTACAGGTGTCTGTATATATACGCATTCACTTGTATGTACTAGTATATCTTTATATGTATATGTATGCATGTAGGTACACACTGTATATATAAAGTATATACACATTGGCATACATTTATTCAGTTGCACAATGAAATATATGTGTGTGTCTATCTTTATATATGCACTAGAGGCCCAGTGCATGAAATTAGTGCACTGGTAGGGCTGATTTGTGGGGCGATCGGCGGGGCCATCTGGAGGGCCCCTGCTGGCACTGGCCTTAGCTGGCCTGGGGGCAGCTCCTGCGTTTAGCGTCTGCCCCCTGGTGGTCAGTGTGCATCATAGTGACCAGTCATTCCACCGGTCATTCCGCTGTTCGGTCGATTTGCATATTAGGCTTTTATTATATAGGATATGCATCTATTTGTATGTGGCATTATCTTTAATGCTACATCTAAAAGTCAAATGATAAACAGTTATATATTATCAGTGTTGTAAGAGATATAAAAAGCTTGTTCTGTAGAGTCATGTAAAACTGAATTTTAATTGTGTCTGCCCCTCACAGCTTATATAATTTTTCATCTCCTTGAGCCCCAGTTGCCTCACCTGTAAGTTGATGTATATAAAAAGTAAATGAGACAATATGAAATCTCTCAGGCACAGATCCTGGGACATATTAGGTTTTCAGAGTTAGCTGACTTTCACCTTGGAATGAAGAAATACAAATTTTTTTGAGTCTCAACGTACTTTGTTAAAAATGAGATAAAGAATATTAATATGAGCCCTGACTGGTTTGGCTCAGTGGATAGGTCGGCCTGCTGTGGACTGAAGGGTCCCAGGTTCGATTCCAGTCAAGGGCATGTCCCTTGATTGTGGGCACATCACTAGTAGGGGGTGTGCAAGAGGCAGCTGATTGATGTTTCTCGCTCATCGATGTTGCTAACTCTCTATCCCTCTCCCTTCCTCTCTGTAAAAAATCAATAAAATATTTTTTAAAAAGGATATGAATATGATAGACTTGGCTTTCAAAGCCATGAGATGAGCCCAAATTAGAAGGCAATTTCCTATGATCTTTTTATTTGACAATTCTCCAAATAATCCCGATTAGAAAAATTAAGTAACTAAAACTCTCCCCTTTTTATTTGTCAATGGTCTTGTCTTTGAGTAAGAGATAAAGATTGACTAAAGTACAAAATTATGGAATTCAGTAGTCTGGTGGTTAAAGCTTCAAGTGTAGGCACACATTATGGCTTTCCAGTGAGTCAACATATAGAAGAAACTTTTAAAATTTGATACAAATTTGGAAATAAAATATTTAAAGTGCTCATTTTACTTATCCAATGGGAGAAATTACTCTAATTATTCATATCCAAAATTGTCTTTTTGTTTAGATTCTATGAATTGGCATAACTGCATCCTTTCTTTGTAAAATGCTCATGTTGACTGGTGTGGAGAATGTGTGAAGACATATGCTTCCGTGAGCAGAGACAGCTCTGGACCAATAGCTTAAACGAGGCATGCGGCCCTCTGCATGTTTGACATGTTTGTAGGTTGGCGCTCTACTTTCCCCCAACCCAATCTTCACACAGAGCCAACCCCTAAAAATACATTCATTTGAATTAAAAACACTATGTTTGTTTTACCAACATGTTAGCGCCCTTTCACTCAGTTCTTAAGTTCCTCACACATTGTCATTTTATAGTCATCACCGAGCTTCCGAGGTGAGTGAGAGCTCAGACAGTCAAGGTGTAGAGATGCTTAAAATGCCAGCAGATTTTAAAGCTTGAAAGTTCTAAGGAAGAAATAAGTGATGTTGGTAATAAATATACCTGTATTTTATGTTAATATTGAAGGTTCTATAGTCACATCACCTGGGTTTAAATTCCTGCTACCCCACGTATTTGCTATGTGTCTTGGGGCATGTTACTTAAACTCTGTGTGCCTGAGTTCCCTTTGTCAAATGGGAAAAATAAAGCCACTAGCTTCATAGCAGTTGTAAGAATGTTGTAAGGATTAAATGAGAAATCCATGTAAAACACAGCACAGTGAAGTTAAAATAAGGATTAGTTGTGGCTGTAATTTCCATTCGTTTAATTAGTGGTATTGGCATTGCCTAGAAATAAACTTGTGCATGTGCTTGAAGGCTAGAATCTTTTCGCATGTTTAATACTGGAACATAGTTGATCCTTTTTACCAAAAATGATATTCATTGTGCAGTATTCTTTAAATGGAAGAAAGAAAAGAAAGAAGAACTTTTCCCATGTTTTCCACTCAAACAGTGAAGCTTTATATAGTGCTTTTTTTTTTTTCAAATACAGCACCAGAAATAAATTGCCTGCTGTTTATTATCTGGACGCAGAGTCCTGATGGCTTCAGTTCATCTACATGTAAATTACTCAGCATTCCAAACTACATCAGACTCAGCAGCCAAGCATAGGTAGGAAAATAGTTCCTGAGGAGCTTAACCAAATGTACATTATTGTAATAAAAAATTCTAAGGCGGCCCTCTAAGGAACAAATCACTCAGCTTTGGTGGGAAAAGTGGAGAGTCCTACAAACCTCATATTTTTTTTTACCTACGTACGATTAACTTGTACTAGACGCGGCCCTCTAAGGAACAAATCACTCAGCTTTGGTGGGGAAAGTGGAGAGTCCTACAAACCTCATATTTTTTTTTTTACCTATGTACGATTAACTTGTACTAGACAATTAGGATGACAGCCTGCCTAGAAAGGCTTTGCATTTTTAAATTTGTCCTCTTTCTATATCTTTTATCATATATATTTGCTAAACAAATAGTAGAGCATATGCTCTTGGCTAGATCTGTACATAACTTTATAAATCTTTTTGGCATATCTGGAGAGAAGCTTTCTCAGATGTCATCGGGATTGCACAAGTACAGAAGGTCAGAAATATCAGTCAAAAGGCAATCAATTGTTCAGTGACATCTTTAGATATTTAGTGTATATCTTTTTACATCTTTCTATGTTTTTAGAATGTTTACTTTTTTCAATCTCACTCTGCCTCATGGTCCCAAGATGGCTGCTACACCGTCAAGCAGGATATCTGTGTTCCAGGCAGTAAGAAAAGAATGGCAAAGGCTTTTTCCTCCCAAAGATTTGTGTTTTGGTTTAGCATGAAAGGCTCCTTCCATGAGATTTCCCCCAGAACTGGACCATTTCCCTGACCCAAACCATTCACTGGCCAAGGGAAGTGGCTGGAGAGTGTCAGCTGCACCTTTCTTTGGCCAACAAAAAAACGCAAAGTCTATTCCCCAGAACAGACTTGCACGTTTCATAGTGAGCTGCAGAGAAGGTGAGCTGCAGAGAAAATGTAGCTGCAAACCTGGTTGGCTCTGGTGACTTCCCCTTTCCATTAATCAACCAAGTGTTCATTGAAATCCTCTCTCAAACTGCATTATTATTTCTGAAAGCAATTTTAATTGTCTTTATGGGATAATTAGAAATATATAGAATATTAATAAATAAGTCGCCATACTGGATGTCTGGAAGACAATACTTTTAAAAGAGATATTTCTATTTCTTAGGGCTTTAGAGGAACTGATAGAGATTTAAATCTATCTGTCAGTTCCTTGAAGCATATAGTTTTCTTGTCTGCAGCTACTGTATAGTCTGCTGGCTGCTATTTTCATGGTAACAATCACAAGTTGGATGCTCTTCTTAGCTATAATGGGATGGTGCTGAATAGGCCAGCTGAGAGCTATTTTACAAGAAAATTTAGCAGTCGCTTTGCGGTAATGGATATTGGTTTGTGGCACATCCGTTCCAGTTTCTGCTTTGTTAAACACTTTAAAAGCAGCTTCTATGGATTTAGCTTCACTTTCTGACCCTCTGGGAACTACAGGTTTTATGCATCTTTACAATTGGTGGTGAACAAAGCCAAGCTAATCTTAATGCATATTTTGTCTGTTGACATTATGTAGAGAGCCTACCTGGACTCTTATTGATAACTTTTGATTTTATGCTACTTTAAATGCTGTTTGTAGAGCTTCCCAGAATTTTTTTTAAAAGGAATTTTTGATGGTTTAGAAAAAGGGAGCAAACAGCTGGTTAATTCTATTATTGTCAAATCTAGTAGACGGTATAGTGATGAATTAATCAACTTTTTATTTTGCTTTAGCGGCATTTAAAATGTGATTGCTGTTGGAATTAGATATTTAATAAAATGCCATATTTAAAAACAGCATCTACTTTCTCCCTCTTCTCCTCTGAGACTATCAACCATACTCAAAACATTTAAGCTGTTGACAAATCTATTTGATGGAAAAAGGAATGTGCAGGGAGTCCATATGTTTATGATTGAAGAAATAAAATATGTCCTGCTTTATAAAGCATTAGACTCTCATAAGTGCTGTAGTAAAATTGTTAGGTCCAGTTAGAAAAGTTAATTAAATGATTCAAAGAAGTCAGAAGTTTATTGCATAGTCTTTCATTAAAAATATTTGACTTCTCTTATTCTAATTCCTACACTTGACATTTTCTTTGAACCTGAAACAATACTTCTGAAATATTGATGATGAATATGAATGAATCAGACTCCTGGATAGTATTTCTTAATTTTTAAGCCAGAGTGAACCAGATATAGCTAGAACCTTTAGGCAATTTTTAGATGATTAATAAATAATCAAGATTAGTTATTTCAGTTAATTAAAGACTAAAACAGTTTCAATATTCAGAAGGTTTTGTGGTGGTTAAAATAATTTTGGAAACACTCTATTTCATAATGTACTTTTACTTGATTTAATGTAATTCATTAATAAAATTTCACAAAATTTAGTTATCTCAATCCCTCCCCCCCCCAATGAATGCTAAATTGTGTATCTAACTTGTAAGAAGAATTTTAATGTATAGAGGATGTCCTAGTCATATTGAGGAGGTTCCCTGATACTTTCTTATATCCCTTCTTATAGCATACTCATAATCAGAAGATATATGATATCAATGCCACCCAATTTCAAACACCATAAGGGACATTCTATAAAGGATTCCATGTTACCATGTCACTGTCTATTAACATAGGAAGTAAAGACTTGATTGGGTACAAAGTTAAAGGGCTAGGTAATAAAAAATACAGTCCACCCTTTTGTGTTAGTGAAAATTGAGGCCTACAAAAAAGAGGGAGTTACCTATTATTAGATAGAAGTAGATTGTGTATGGGTGCCTATTAGAGAGTTTTAAAAAAATGTCCTGGTGGTACTTTTCCCTCTGTCTTTATTTTGGATCTACCAGTTTCATTTATCATTTGTCATTTAATTCCTTTTAAAAATAGCAAACATAAAATATTATTACTTAATTATTATTATTCATTCTGGAAAGCCCAATGCATTCACTTGATAAGGTAAATTTCATAATTATTCAAAGGTGTTTTAGTCTTAAATGTGCTTATCACATCCTTGCATGGAGCCCAAAGAGCTCTGGGTACCTGTTCGACTTTAGAAATCATTCATTATATGCAGAGTTAATGTAGACAAAATGCATACGCTATTTCCATTCAAGATTTTTTTATTTATTTAAGTTTCCATTTTAAAGATGGGCAGTCTGGTAGAGAAAGCCTGAGCAAGTTTACCTGCATTGTAAGGCTCCCTCTGTGGAAGTCATCAATGATTTCCTTTCTAGGGAAATCAGAGAATGGTAAGAAAGAAAGGGGACTAACTTTACTGGGAGGGTACATATCAAATTATTTATTTTATATAATGATCTTATGAATTAGGGATTTGTTAAGTCTAGGCTACTTAATTTCCCCAAGGTTTTACAGCTAGCTAGTAAGTTAACTCAATTTTAAACTTGACTCATTTCAAAGCCACACACCACTCAGTATACCATACTGCCAGTGAGCGCCAATGGCTCATAGTGAACAGATACACTTTCGGATCTAATGAATGATTTGTTATGGAATCACGGCACAGGCAGCAAACAGTTCCATAAGTGTTTATTAAGAGCATAGATTCTAAAATTTTTTCTCCATCCTGAAACTGTGGCTAGGAACTTTTATAAATAAAATATCCATAAAGAAATCAGATTTCCTTATAGCGAGACTTAACTCTTTTTACTGTTCCTAATTCACTGTAAAGTTGTCAGGCCCTAACCTGTTATGAATAACGTCTCCCAGGCCATTTGGAAACTTTGCTTTTAACGACTTCCTGCATGCACTCCATCTACTTCTATTTTTAAACACTGGGGTTTAGGGACAGACTTAGCACAGTGCCAGGAACATAATATATTTAAATAATGTTGAATTTATGCTCTTAATCACATCAGAGTGTAGAGTGAAGTAAGCAGTCCAATGGCTGGAACCCACCCATTCCCTCCACCCTCCCCCATTTTTTTTTGCCGTTGTGTATCACTGCCATCATTTTCTCCCACTTTGTAATCTCTTCTTTTAAAAGTTCGATGGGTAGGACTAAAACCTGCTTTTAAAATACTTACATTTAAAATTAACTAAAATTAAACTTAACTTGGAAGACTTTTGCAAATCTAATAAACACTGAGAGAGTGGAGTCATCACAAAATAAAGTTAAAACATTTTTAAACATCACATACATGTTTATTTTTAAGAGCTAGTGTGGTAGAGGGAGAAGAGACCAGTACTGGGAATCATGAAACACGGGTCCTGGTGTTGCCTTCTCCAGAAATCAGATGTTGGAGTTTATAAATGTGTGTATGGGAATAAAACAATTCCTGGCCTGGCACCTTTAGAAGATTCTCATGAAGAATATATGAGATAACATACAGGGAAATGCTCAGTAAACAATACATTGATGTCCAGGTGGGAGTCAGTGCCCTGAAGTCATGCCCTGTTGCTGTTATTAATACACCCGTTAATGGTAGTGATAGCAGTAATTGGAACAGCTACTCAGTTGAAGTCCAAGTAATTTCAAGTATTTTTTCCTGTTTTTATGCCTCTACTATTATTTTTAGAGCGTCACTACTACCTTTAATGAATTTGTCCTTATTCCTAAGTGAGGCGTTTGAGAATGTTATCACTGCCTAAAGATGTGTAAAAATTATGTCAAAAGGAGGAAGAATCTCAAATGTCTGAGAGTTAGTGGTGTGCTGGCTCTCAAGGGGCAGGGGGTAAGGCAGGAAGAAAACAGCTTCGATTTGCAGAGTTAGCCAGATTTCTGTGTGTAAAGAAAGACTCCGGCTGTGGACAATTTCAAGCTGCCACCACCGTGTCACTGACCACAGAGTTGGGAAGAGATGCACATAACTGGCTCTTGGGAGCAGGTGGGAGCCGGGTCCAGCGCACACACCACTGGCCTGGGATCGGGTGGGTGTGTGCAAGGTGACAGCTTCAAGGTACCCGATTCAAGTGGGACCTCCTGACCACAAAGGCATGGACAGACATGTACGGCTCTACTGCAGGTGGTGATCTTTTGGACCTTTGACTTACACCTCAATACACATTTCTAGTCTAAGAGAGCATTTAAGTTCAGTCTTTTGGGTACTTAAATCTGAACTCTCCCCACCAGACCCTGACTTGGCAGCCAGGTTGTCTTGGGAGGAATCCTCTGCTCCTATTGTTTTGCCTCCAAATTAAGCCCACAACTCTGAGCACAAGTGTCCTACATTCTAGCTATGTGTTCCCTGCTTCCCTTCACTGTCCTTCTCCTCAGAGTGCAAGATTTAGATAGATATAACCATGGTACCATCATGAGTTAGTATGAATGCTGCCACTGATCCTTGACAAAGGAACAAAGGCAAGACAATGGAGCAAAGATAGTCTTTTCAACAAACGGTGCTGGTACAACTGAGCATTCACATGCAGAAAAATGAACCTAGACACAGACCTTCCACCTTCCACAAAAATTAACTGAAAATATAACACAAATTTAAATATAAAATGCAACACTATAAATGCCTAGAAGAATGCTAGTTAATAAGGGTAGAAAGAATAATATGTTTTTCCAAATCTGCATTGCACGCCCCTCCCCCCCCATATAGTAAGGGACACAGGCAAGCATCCTATATAATTAAAGGCTAATATGCAAATCGACCAAACGCAGAACGACCGGTCGCTATGATGCGCACTGACCACCAGGGGGCAGATGCTCAATGCAGGAGCCGACCCCTGGTGGTCAGTGCGCTCCCACAGAGGGAGCGTCACTCAGCCAGAAGCCTGGCTCACGGCTCAAGGGGTGGGGGATAGGCCTAAGCCGGAAGGTAGATATCCCTGGAGGGGTCTGGACTGTGAGAGGGTGCAGGCCGGGTTGAGGGACTTCCGCCGCCCCCCGCCCCAGCCCCAGTGCACGAATGTTGTGCAGTGGGCCTCTAGTCATGAATATATACTGAAAGTATGGGTGAAAAAGTTGTTAGGAAACAGGATATTCTCATGGTCTCAAAGTACCACCCATAATTTCCTTCTTCATTATAAAGGTATTTTTAACAATTAATTGCTAGAAAGTCCCAATATCAACTATTTCCCCTAAAAAATCTGTGCTCTCAACCTAATCATGAGGAAGAAAACAATATAAGTCTTGTGATTTAAAAATACATTTTGAATTTTAAGACAGTCTTTATAAAGACATTGTAGTAATTCACTATACTTGTTCTTGGCAAATTTATATTTACAGCCAGCACCCACAGGGGATATGCCCATAGTATGTTAATATGAACTTGGTCTGCAGAACTGGGCACTGATTTCAGAGCCTGGGAATTCCAGGCCCACTGCTGATTTAGTTTGAATGAGGCCAAGGAATTCCACTATGAGCTAGAGAAGAACTATCCTGCAATGGGATGAGGAGGTTGGCAGGGTGGGGGGCAGTGTCCTTAATCCTAAACTGGATTCTGACAGCATTGCGTTTTGTATCCTAGCATTTAGAAGAGTGATGGCCATGGTAGGTACCTCATCAGTGCAAATTGTAGTTAGTTTGTGGCCCTTGATAATAAGAGAAGCATAAAAGTCTTTAAAAATATTACACCTCTAAGAAAGGAAATTAAAGAAACCATATGAAGTAAAGCTAGAAAATTAAAGACTGAGTGTTTAATCCATTTATTGATTGAATTTTTTTTAAATGTTCAAATATTGATGTGACATTTTCTTAATATTTCTATTTAGTCATATGTAAATAATAATAAGAGCTATGAGTGTTGGGTGCTTAGAGTTTGCCTACAGTATATTATTTTATGTGTAAGGTGCTTATAAAGAAGATCCTTTTATTACTCCCATTTTATAGGTGGGCAAGTTGAGACAGAGAGGTTAGAAACCTCGCCAAGGGCAAACTGTTAGTAAACTGAAGAGTCTTTATGAACCAGACGATCTGGTATGAGTTTCTCAAAGAGCCTACATGTTTCTGCTTATGTTTTGAATTCTTTAGAGGGGTAGCCCATTCTTTTCAGTTTTGGAAAATGGGGA
This sequence comes from Myotis brandtii, assembly GCF_000412655.1. Lineage (NCBI taxonomy): Eukaryota > Metazoa > Chordata > Mammalia > Chiroptera > Vespertilionidae > Myotis > Myotis brandtii. The sequence continues at coordinate 910,209 of NW_005366455.1, read as the reverse complement.
ATTTTTAAACAGTTGAAACAGAGCACTACCAAAACCAATCACCTTCTATGCTTAGCCCAGCCTGCCCAACAAACACACAGGCATTCAACAGCCCTTCATCTGACTTTTATACAAAACCACAGAGAAATAAAGGACATTCTGACATCGAGTATACAATCACATGCCTTTGTTCTTCTCCATGTGAGCCTGGCTTCCTATGAAAAGGACTGTAAAACCACCAGGTCTCTCTGAGTGCATCTTCCTTACTCCATCCTCATCCCTCCCTTTGCCACCATCGTCAGTCTGGCAAAGATAAAAAGATACAAAATTGCTATGTCCTGGACATCTAGGCTAGTTTGCTTTCCTTCCCTAGAATTAATGAGATGCTAAGCATCACCTGTTTACTGATCGCTCTCCTCTGTCCGATTTATCATAATCTATGGTCTCATAGGGGAATGTTATTAAAAAGTTTTAATTTGAGAGTATAAAGAGATGCAGCACAAGCAGGAGAGCCTGGAAATTAAATTAAATGACATTTCTCATGAGAATCTCCAAGATGAAATTATAGTCATATAGGTATGCTTTTTATTTGTAATAAAGTCACAAGTAGCAAGACCCACAATAATTCATTTGCCCACAAAGAAACTAAAAAATGCCACCACTTTAACTCCTTAAATATAACATGGGAACTATATCCACCAGGGAAAATAGAAGAAGGTATATCTTTACAATTTTTAAAAAAATGCCAGAATTCTTAAAATTATACTGTTCTTTTAGCACCTGCTAACTAAATATAAAAGAGGTAAAAAGAGAAAAAACACACATGTATGTTTCATCATTTTCCAGATAAATTTTTTCTTTTAAAATAAGATTACAATTTATTAACAAATAAAATACTTTATTCTTTCTTATATGAAATATTTAATAATAAGCAATACCAGTCTTTTCTTCTGTACTATTTACTCTCTTAGAGCCATAAGATAGGGATTCATTGTCTCTTCCAAAGTTGGCTGATTTTTCTCTTTCTTCCTCACATGTGTCCTGTGTCTTCTACTTATTCTCTAAACACAGACAGATGTATACTGGTGCTGCTCTTTAGCATTGCTCTAAGTCAGCGGAATGCTTGTTTGATGATACTAGCAACAATGATAGTATGGCTTATTTTGTCCTAGAAGCAGTGAGAACCCAGTCTTGGTTTCTAAATACCACTTGTCACTAAAAAGTTCTTGGAAAAAAGTTTTAGACTCTAGGTCTAAAACAGGGAAAGTAGAGTCCCTGGAATCTTGTTGCACAGAAAACAGGGAAATGCTGAAGGATAATGGGGATTGTTAAAAAAAATACACTACTATCACTGAGGGGTTACCATGGCCAAATCTGAGATAATTTAGGCATCAAACATAATAATAATGATACCAGATTATAAGACATTGAATAAAACAAAACCCATGAGTCTAGGGCAGGGGTGGGCAAACTTTTTGACTCGAGGGCCACAATGGGTTCTTAAACTGGACCGGAGGGCCGGAACAAAAGCATGGATGGAGTGTTTGTGTGAACTAATATAAATTCAAAGTAAACATCATTACATAAAAGGGTACGGTCTTTTTTTTTTTTTTAGTTTTATTCATTTCAAACGGGCCGGATCCGGCCCACGGGCCGTAGTTTGCCCACGGCTGGTCTAGGGTGATACTCCAATGGGGTGGGAATGTGGGGGATGGATGGAAGGTAGAAGAGAGAGAAACCTCACAGAAACCTCCCCTTACCCTGTCAACCTCCTCCTCATCCCACTGCAGAATAGTTCTTTTCTAACTCATAGTGGAATTCCTTGGCTTCACTCAAACCAAATGAGCAATAGGCCTAGAATTCCCAAGCTCTGAAATCAGTGTCCTGCTTTGCAGAGCAAGTTCATCCTATATAATAAAGCGGTAATATGCAAATTGAGCATCACACCCTTACAAGATGACTGCCTACAACCAAGCCAGCAGAGGTGTTAGTGAGGGATGACCAAACGACTGAACAGCAGGCTGCATGGGGTGACCAGGCCAGTGGGGGGACTGTGAGGGGCGACCAGACCGGCAGGGGGGCAGTTGGGGGCGATTAGGCTGGCGGTGGGTAGTGAGGGGCTACTAGGCCGGCGAGGGGGGGGGAGTTGGGGGCGATCAGGCTGGCATGCAAAGGCAGTGAGGGGCAATCAGGCCAGTAGGGGGGGCAGTTAGGGGCGACCAGGCAGGTGAGCAATTAGGAGCCAACGGTCCAGGAATGTGAGAGGGATGTCCGACTGCCTACACCGATTGGGATGTCCGACTGCCTACACCGATTGGGCCTGCTCCGGCAGTCGGACATCCCCCAAGGGGTCCTGGATTGGAGAGGGTATAGGCTGGGCTGAGGGGACCCCCCTGGTGCACAAATTTGTGCACTGGGCCTCTAGTATTAAGATAATTATGGGCTGTGTTGTCCCCACATCCCTGATGGAGGTTTTGGCCCTTAATAAAAAAAAAAATCCCATGAAAGCTAAAGTAATGCCACACTTTCATCTGACATGAATAGGTGTCTTTTTCACCTTATAGTGGTTTTGCAGTGGAAAGAGTAACCTTTTGCCCAGTTGGCATGGCTCAGTGGTTGAGTGTCAACCTATGAACCAGGAGGTCACAGTTTAACTCTTGGTCAGGGCACATGACTGGGTTGTGGGCTCGATCCCCAGTGTGGGCATGCAGGAGGCAGCCCATCAGTGATTCTCTCTCATCATTGATATTTCTATCTCTCTTTCCCTCTCTCTTCCTCTCTGAAATCAATCTATAATAATAAAAGCATAATATGCTAATTAGACCGGACAGCCAAATGACCTTACGGATGTCCTTCCAGACGACCTTCCGGACGAAGCCAGTGCTGCGAGGGCCGAACTTCTTGCACGAATTTCTTGCATCAGGCCTCTAGTAAAAATATTTATTTTTTAAAAAAGAGAAAGACTAACCTTTTTTCTGTGGCTACCAGTTCATAAGCATCAAGTACAAAACTTGTACTAGGTCATAGAAATATGTAGAATGGTAGAGACAACTTTACAATTGTATGAGCAGTATTTCTAGGTTTTATTTAAAGTATATGACATAAGTAAAACCTTGGAATCCTGTTTGTGCCTTTGCATGCCTCTTAACAGTCAATGTGAAATGAAAGTCAGTTCATCTTAAAATGATTAGAGCAATTTTTTCTGGATATTACCTGTCATTACTGATTGTAGCTAATGAAGAAGGGGAAATAGGAAAGGAAAAAGGAGCACAAAATAAGACTTGTTTTTTAAAAATACATTTCTAACTTTAACATAACCTTTATGAAGACATTGTAGCAATTCACTATTCTTGTTCTTGGCACAAATTCATAGTCACACATATCCCCTCCCCCCCTCTGGTTTTGGAAACCCTGTTGGTTTTATTGGCGTAAGAGATAAATACCTGCTCATTTGGTGAGGATACAACTTAATCGCAGTTTTAAAAAACTCTCCATGGTAGTTTTTTCAAAGTGTATCCCATAAACAAGTGGCACCATCACCTGGGGTGCTTAATAACTAACTGCACAGCAGCCTCTTAGACCACCTCTGGACTTCTGAATGAAATCACACAGAGCTGAAGCCCCGCACGTTAGCACAGCTCTGTGCTGTCCATTAATGGTAAGAGCCACAGCCATATCTCCATTACTATAGGTAGTGCTGGGGTAGTGATGGTAGGGTTCACTTCATAACTTTTCTGGGTCTCATTTGTTGTTGTTATTGGTGATGTTCCAAAGCACAGGTGCAAAGAATTGAGTTCTTCATAATCTTCTTTTGGGGAGAGGCATGATGATCAGGATATGAAAGTCCCTTTGTTTTGCTTTATACTATTTTAAAATTTCCCTTTTATCTCTGACCTCCATTTCCATTTCCCCAGCTCCCATATATCCTCATGGAAATATGCTTGATGTATATGTGAGATGTCATTCTGTTTATGCCCTTTTCATTTAATACATTTGTATGTTGACTTAATTCAACACCTCTAACAGCAATGCTGGAACCCAGGACTCCTTCTATCACCTTTGACTTGTCCATGCCCCTCACCATGATAACTCAGTTGTCTTTATCTCCCACCATCATAAACAATAAATTCAACCACCTTCCATAGATTCACTACTTGAACAGTTCATTTGTAATCAGGCCACAAGAATTCATTCACCATTTCTTTCATGCTATTAAACCCAGACTTTAAAATTTATTTTTCATTGATGGTGTCTTAATAAGAAGGTTGGATAGCATGTATTGGGAAAAGTTGCAAACTCATTTGAAGATGTTTTTAAATTACTTTTAGAATGAGTTATATCTGGATTTCCTTTAAGCAGGTATTTCCAGCTGTGATTTATAAATTCTTAAAAATATCACCCATTGCCCAGCCAGCATAGCTCAGTGATTGAGTGTTGACCTATGAACCAGGAGCTCACAGTTCAATCCCTGGTCGGGACACATGCCTGGGTTACAGGCTCGATCCCCAGTATGGGGCATGCAGGGGGCAGCCAATCAATGATTCTCTCTCATCATTGATGTTTCTTTCTCTCTCTTCCTCTCTGAAATAAATAAAAACATAAAAAAGAAAAAGAAATTACCCACATCAGCCATAACCTCCCAATTTTTGCTCACATTTGTCATACAATTTTGTGATCTTTCTCCCTGAGTTCTTTAGCTCTTTGTTTATTAACTCTGAGTTACTTAGAATGTGTGACAGGAAGTCATAGATCCATCTTTACTGGTATAAAACATGTGTCCTATACTAGAGGTTAACAAGAAAATTGTTCTTAGCCAAGATATTTTGTGTAAGTGATCAAGCATTTAACCTAAAGAAGAAAGCAGCCAGTCAGTCAATAGGGATGAAATACTCTTTGTCCGTTTCTCACTCTCCCTCACTCAGAGACTGCTGACTGCTCACCTCCAGGCCGTGGGCATATTGAGGGTGACATTCTCTCTTTCCAAGATAATCCTCATGATAGGCTGCACTTAATTTATGCTGTTGATGGGACTGAACTGAACTGATTTGCATATCATCAATACATGTAAGTCCTGAGTAGAGGGCCAGCCTTCCAAATTAAATGATTCCCTGTCAAGGACTTGCTGTGTCTACCAAATTCTGGAATAATGCTGATTGCAGGTGGTTGGTGAATATTGATGCTGTTCAGGGTTTATAAGGCCGTATTGGAGGGCACATGAAACTTAAGAGTTCTTTAGAACAATGTCTCTGTTTAAAACTCCTCTTGTTCAGACCCAGCTGGGCATTCAGTAATGCCAGCCACTGAATAAGATCTTTCAAGTGGCTCAGCCCGCCTCACCTGTCAGACTGGCTCACTGGTTTATAAATGAAACCCTGTTTGCTTCCAAAGCTCTTGATCCTCCAGTTCTTCTCTATCCTTCCATTTGCTTACTTTTCCTTTTGATTTGAGTGACTTAACCCTCCTAACACATGCCATCAGTTTTCATTTATTGCTTTTCTTCAGGTGATGCCCTAATAGGTCTGGGTCTATTTTAGTGTTTTTATCCTTTCTTACACCTTCATCCCCACCCCCACTTTAAATAAAGTTTTTCTGTGTTGTAAAATAAGTTTCTCTTTCATTGCACTTCGCTTTTAACTGAATGTTATGACTGCCAATTTCTCAATGTTTCCTTTGGTGCTTTCTTTGTGCTTTTAGCACAAGTTTAACTTCCTCTTTTCTCATCAGCTTATCAATCAAGCATCATTTTTTTGAGCAGCTCCAAATTAAAATATGAAATTATAAGAACTTTATAAGTAGCTTTCACCACCTAGAAAAACCTGTCATTGAGGTACCTTCCGCTGTTTTCTAATATGGCATCTATGTGCTCACAGTCATTTCAGTAGAATTCTACTCCCTTTTCTTTCTTTCTTTTTTTCAAAAATTTTTTTTATTGATTAAGGTATTACAAATGTGTCTTTATCCCCCCATTGTCCCCTCATCCCCCCAGTCTTGCCCTCACCCTCACCCCCTGTTGTCTGCGTCCATCGCTTATGCTTATATGCATGCATACAAGTCCTTTGGTTGATCTCTCCCCCTTACCCCCACCCTCCCCTACCTTCCCTCTGAGGTTTGAGCATCTGCTCAATGCTTCTCTGTCTCTAGATCTGTTTTTGTTCATCAGTTTATGTTGTTCATTATAGTCCACAAATGAGTGAGATCATGTGATATTTATCTTTCTCTGAATGACTTATTTCACTTAGCATAATGCTCTCCAGCTCCATCCATGCTGTTGCAAATGGTAGGAGTTCCTTCCTTTTTACTGCGGCATAGTATTCCATTGCATAGATGTGCTAAAGTTTTGTAATCCACTCATCTGCTGATGGGCACTTGGGCTGATTCCAAATCTTAGCTATTGTAAATTGTGCTGCTATAAACATAGGGGTGCATATATCCTTTCTGATTGGTGTTTCTGGTTTCTTGGGATATATTCCTAGAAGTGGGATGACTGGGTCAAATAGAAGTTCTATTTTTAGTTTTTTGAGGAAACTCTCCCTTTTCTTTAACTCTACTGTGTTAAAATAAACAGATACCTACATAAGGACCACAGTAACCACATATTTTTCTCCCCATTTCCAATTCCATTTTTCTTGAAGTCAACATCCACAAAACAAATGAACATTATTTATTGTGCACCACTATTTATGTGCAAGAAGAGTCTACCAAATATTGTAACAAGAGAAAATGGTGTAAAACACATGCAGTCCCTCATCTACTAACAAAAACAAAGACCATTATATGCATACTAGAGGCCCAGCGTGTGGTTGAAATCACACGAGGAGGTGCCCTGCCTCCCGCCGTGCGAGGAGGCACCCCAAGGGCCACCGTGAGAGTAAGGCTAGACCCGCGCCATGGACGGCCAGGACCCGCACCTGACTTCTGCCCCAGGACCCCCCTGCCCCCGTGCCTGTGTCCGCTCTGGGCCGCCGGCTCGGGCAGGCCCCCCTGTGTCTGTCTCCATCTCCTCTCCTGGCCTCACTTGCATGCACACAACCTCCTCCTGCCTGGTCATGACCCATCCTGGCGTCCTGGCCTAATTTGCATATTACGCCTTTATATGCAAAACCCATGAACACAGACAATAGTGTGGTGAAGACCTGGAGGGGGGAAGGTGAGGGTGCTAAAAGGGGGTTAATGGGGGAAAAGGGGACATTTGTAATACTTTCAACAATAAAGATAAATTTTTAAAAAAGAAGCAAAGAAGGAAAAGAGCCACAAAACTATGAAAACTTCATAAATATATAATTTCGAGCATTGCCATATAGAATCTTTCTCATCTGACCTCTTTCTAGCTAATTTGATGGTACTATTGAGAAAGATTATTCATATATAGACATTAATCATGTGTAATATTTCCTTTTAACTTAAAAATCAATATGTCTTTTATCTAGAGTCATTTGTAGCTTAGAAATTTGAAGATAGGGTGAAACACGAATGTGTTCCCATTCTTCATTACAGTTCACCTTTCTTTTCACACGAGGGATTTCATATCCATCACCTGTATTCTTTAGTTCCAATCAATAGGAGGATTTAGGACTTCAGTGAACATTTAAATGTACCACTGAATGTATTCTAAGTATTCAAAGTATGTTATAGTTTGGACAAACCATTTTACTTAAAATATCCATAAATAAATATCTGCATAGCTAATGAATTTCTCCCCTCATTTTTGATGCACCCCTGGTACAAGGATCAGAGGAAGAGGAACAATAGGGACTAAGAAACTCCATATGTAATTTTTAGTGATTATTACCACAGGGTCTACTCACTTGAAACAGCAGGCAGAATCCAGGTGGATGTCATAAATAATTGATATGTGGATAAACATAAAAATAAACATAATAAATGAGTAAATTATATGGTATATTAGAAAATGCTAATTATTGTGTAAAACAGGATAAAGGAGGTTAGTGGCAGGAACTGCAGGTTATAATATTAAATAGGATGGTCAGGTTAAGCCTCCCTGAGAAGATAAACTTTGAGAAAAGATTTGATGGAGGGAATGGAGTTTTTCAAAGAAAAGTTGTCCTACATCCAGAATTTAACTATAAATAAATTTAGTTAATTTAAATACAACGTACATTATATAATATGATATTAACATAATGTTTTCTGGTGTAACCTTTAAGATTCACCATATTTGATTATTTCTAACTTGATATAATAAAATGAGTGTAATTTACTATGTAAGACAGGCATCCACTTTTATAATCTATACTTCTAAGACATAGGTTCATTTCAATAGATGTTTACAACACATATATAATAAACACAAATTGTCAAACAGTGGAGTTCTTTAAAGACACATGAGCATATATCTCACACCTATGATTCTGTGCTCTCTGCCAAGAATAGACCAGCTAGGTAGTACATAAAGCTACAATGTCTTCCTCGGCCATAAGAATGCTTATGTTCACACATATACACCATTTAAACATGAACTGATGGAATCTGAAATAATTCTGAAAGTAAACATTCTTATTTCTAATACTTTTTCTTTTATGCACACCTAGAATAATAAGTAGTCTGTTTAAAGTCCCTGTCCAATAAAAATGGAAAATTCTTAATTCTATATTTAATTTATCACTTCTTCTTCTGATACCTTAGAAGGCTGAGTTACAAACTAATTAGCTAAGAAGTCCGGGGATCGGATTTCTGCTCCACAACTTCCCAGCTGTGTTCTTGGCAATAACTGAACCTAATTGGGCCTATTTTCTCCACTGTAAAATGGAGGTTCATAACTCTCAGAGTTGTTGAATAAAATACTGTGTTCAAAGAGATTGGCATATTATAGGTAATTAATCATTTATATTAAATTGGTTTTATGCCTCTTTAATTGGTTAACATTACAATAAATAACTAAATATAAACAACTGAAGATGAGTCCAAGGCCATATATAATATTAGATGTTATACTATTATGCTGATTTTTTTTTTCTATCATGATGATTCTGAGAAAGGAAAGAGCTTTGTGACACTGTGTGCTGGGGGAGTGCTAGACATTGTTATAAACGAGGGCAGAACATGAAATGGAACAAAAAGGAAGTGTAGCTCTTGGGATGGAAGAAGAAAAGTAGGTGGTTGGTGAAGGAAACTAATGATTACGGTGGATGTCAATGGGCAAGGGGTTCGTGTGAAAGGAACAGTATTGAAAGCACCTTCACTGCCCATTCTTTTGTCATAATCGTATAGGTCAGTAAATGAAGCTACAGATGAGTACCTTCACTTGTTAATATATTCTTAAGATACATATCTCAAATCACATTTATTTATTAAAAGCTTATGTAAAATATTCTCCCCTTTCTAAGGAAAATATCTCCTTACAACTTATTTATTTAGCGACTACATAGTCGTCATAGGGCCTTCACCTATGCAACCATGGTTACATGGCATGTTTGCAAAATGTATGCTCATACCAGAACTCTTTGGAATAATATTCACTACAGACACCAAAATTTGGTTTGAATAAGAGAGTTTCTAAGCTAATGGCACCATAATATTTTATTATTAACATTACTTAGATATAACATACTTTAATAAAGTACACACATCTTAATTATATCCCTATGTCACTGCCACTCATGTCAAGAAGGCATTGTATTGCTTCCTTGTCAGTCCACCTCCATCTTAATCCTCATAGAGGCAAACATTACTTTGACTTTTGTCTTTGAATATTAGTTTAGTTTGTCCTTGAACTTCATGTATGTGGAATAATACAGTGTGCACTCTTTTGTGTCTGCTGCTTTCACTCATCATTATGCCTGTGAGAGTCATCTATGTAATTGTGTGTAACAGTAATTCTTTTTCATTGATTCTTTCTTTTTTTGTGTAGTAATCTATTATATGAATATACCAAAATCCATTCTACGGTTGATGAGCATGAGTGGATTCCCATTTTATGCAATTATGAATAAAGCTCCTATGAACATTTAGTAAAGGTATTTAGGTGGACACATGCACTTAGTTCTCTTGGATATATATCTAGAAGTGGAATTGCTGGTTCATAGTGTACACATGCATTTAGCTTTAAGAGATGTTGCCAAACAGTTTTCAAAAGTGTTCATACTAATTTACACCAACCAGCAATATATGAGAGTTTCAGTTCTACAATTATGGTTTTCCTTTCAACATCTGGAAGCTTTTTATTCTCAACACTAGAGACCCAGTGCACGACTTTGTGCATGGGTGGGTTCCCTAGGCGTGGCCTGCGGGGATTGGGCCAAAATTGGCAGTCTATGCCTGCCGCTCTATGCCTGCCGCTCCTGCCTGTTGCCCTATGCCTGCCGCTCCCGCTCATCCCGGCTCCGGCTGCGCCTGCCGTGGGCTTGCACCCAGTCAGTCCTGATCGGGAGAGGCTCACGTTGCTGCAGCTGCAGTCGCCAGCCGTGAGCCCTGCATCTGGCGCCCATCCCAAGGGGGGTGAGGGGACCAGGAAGCGATTGGCCCTCCGGGTGGGCAATGGGATGCCCTTGCTGGCCTGGGATCCAGATCTGTCCCGCTAACATTCGCACCAGTTGTCAGGAGCTACCTGGCAGCCGCTTTTATATTGTTCCTTCCTTGCGGAGCCTCTAGGGAGGAGAAGCGGCCATGGTGCCCGAGGCCTACCTCCAGGAGGCCAGTGGCACTGTCGGGATCGTGGTGGCAGCACCAGTCTGTCGGTACCTGGCCCATTCTCTGGAGATTGGACCTGTAGGACTGCTGAGGGAGTGAGTGGCTGCCACTGGGCTGGTGGGCTGCCGGGATGGCCCGGTCAACTGAGTGTCACTCCCGATATGGGAGTGCACTGACCACCAGGGGCAGCTCCTGCATTGAGCGTCTGCCCCCTGGTGGTCAGTACGTGTCATAGCGACCGGTCGACCAGTCGTTTGGTTGCTTAGGCTTTTATATATATATAGATAGTTCTTAAAGTGTAATGAGATTATGATTTGATAAATTGAAGTAGCAATTATTTTTTATAATTGCAATTTACATGAAGCTGTTTTTGAAAAGAACTTCTGAAAATGAAGTTTGATTCCGTTTACTTTGGTGAAAGTATATGAACAGAATAGAACTGGGGTACTATCATATTCTAGGTTCAGATTGTTAATGGCATACAAAACCTAAATATGGCCTGTGAGCTAACTGTTTCACTAAATTGTGGTCAAACTTTATTTTGAGGACTGACAATAAGAACTCCTCCCTCTCTCCCCCTCCCCCATTTCTCTCCCCCATCTTTCTCCTTTTCACTCTCTTCCTCTCTCCCTTCATTTATGTCATCATTTTTACTTCATCTTGATGAGTAAATTTAAAAAATTGATGGAATAAAGAAAAACAAGAGGGTATAACTTTTAAAAAATACCTATGCAGAATTTCCAGTGAAATATGAATATTTCTGAAGTACAAAATGATACACAATCCAAAAATAATTTAAAATGTATTTTGTCCTTACCTTTGGATAAGACTATAACTGATATTTAGAGACAATCTCCATACTAAGATTTAAAATGAAATTATAAAGCCAAATTCTGAGTGTGACTCAGAAGGATTAAAGCATGATTCAAGAACCATTGGAGAGTGGTCCAGTTATCATGTCTTATGCCTCATCCTACTTGCTTAAAATACATTCATCCTTCCCACTCCAGTCCAAGTTAGATCAAAATCACAGAGAAGATGTCCAAGATGACCACAGATGGTCCCTAGGTCAGTATGCTCTTGGTTCTTTATAAAGATACTTATTTCAGATTCTTTCTTTATCTAAGTTCCATGGGGAATCTGGATATTTTGGCTTAACATATTTCTTACTGTATTATATGTGTAAAAGATAGTTAAAATATATATAAAGTAAGGCAAACAATTATAGGAGTTGAAGCCTGGACAATGTCAATCTATTTCAAATTTTAAATAAGTAAATAGTTCAGCGCAGTAGCATAGAAAGCCTAGTAAAAGTAAATGAAAGATAAAGTACACAATAAGCTAATGAATGCAGTCTGTCTTCTTCAATCACATCAAGAAGAATTTGGGGCAGGAGTCAAGTGATTCAAGGAATTTGGGGAGGGGGTGAATTTTTGTCCTTTGCTAATAAATTTGTATAGTATCTACCTTGAAAATTCTTTACATGAGTTTCTCAACATTATTTTTTTAATAATGAATAGTTCAGCTTTGTTGATGGTGCATAGTTAATTTTTGCAGTTTGCTATGAAAAAAAAACACAAAAGAAAACCACATGAGTAATTTACATAAGTTTATTATTTGGGTGGTTAGTGAGTGTTTTTTAACTCCTGGCCAGTTATTATTTATCCCATAAATCAGGGTAGCTTTAGAGTATGTTTCTTTCATTGATGTTATTATGTTGAATTTATTTTCTCATGCAAATTTTTTAAAAAATGAGATTCAGAGGCCTATTATTAAAATTTTCAAGGAATTCAAGAAACAATTCTAGAAGATTTTCAGATTCTTAAATGAATTATAGTCTCATGGCCTTAAAAAAGTCAGTAGCTTTAGTAGCTTTTGGAGCCATGCTTCTAATAATTGGTGCCATAAATTGAATTTGAAACTTACCGTATTTTAAATAGTGGCCATTAATGGCTCACCCTGCCTGAAATCTGGGACATTTTCTCTAACTCTATCCTTCTGCATGTTTCATAGCCTTTTCAGGTATTAGGCTGAACCAAATGAAATGACCATTTTGTAGGTAAAGGGTAATAGAATTTCAATGTCATACAGTTCGTACTAATGCAGGGTGGGGCAAAAGTAGGTTTACAGTTGTTTGCATGGAAAAAATACAATAATAAGTAATTATAAAAGAATAAACTCTGTACTTTGCATGCTCACCACTGTAAACCTACCTTTGGCCCTCCCTGTATATATAATAAGGCAGTCAATATAGAATACAAAAACTTTTCTTGTGCTCAAACACTCCAGTCATCAACTAATGTAATTTTCACATTCTCTCTTTTAAAAAATGTTTTTGACGGCCAGTATTTTCCAGCTCTGTTTTAGGTGCTTTGGATATACCAGTGCACCAAACATATAAAGATGACTTCCTTTATGGAACTAGCAGAGTGAGGCATGTGATAGTCAATATAATAGATAAAATATGATATGATAGAAATGAATAAGTGCTATGGAAAAAGGGGAAAATAAAGCAGGGCTGTGGAAGGGACACGGTTGTGATTTTCATTGTAGTAGTCAGGAAAGCCTTGGTTGGGAAGATGATATGCGACCAGAGGCTCCATGGAGGTAAGGAAGATAGACCTCCGTTATTCATTCCTAAAGGGATTAAAGAATGATATGCAAACACACAGACCAATATGTATGGGGAAGGAGCCCAAGCTCTTCCAGAAGAGCTATCAGAGTAAGCTAAGGGAATTTGGGGTCATAGTTAAATAGGATCCTCATAGATCAGGATCTGAGATGAAGTAGATATAACAGAGGCAGAGACAGTGTCTCAGCAAAGTGAGAAAAAGTGTGAAGTTGGTTTCTGTTTTTACTTCTGTGTTCCCTCCACTATCATTGAAGCTCCTTGAGGAGGACATTTTGTTTCCCTTTATCCCAATTCCTAGAAACTCTCAAGTGTCTGAAATATATGACGGTGCGTCATCAAAATTGGGAAAATGAGCTGATGAGTGGTGCTAAGCCAAGTCTAGAATATTGTCAAAGAGAAGAAGGGTAAGAAAAGACTGCAGTTTAGGCTCAAGCATAAATATGAAAAATCTAACAAATCATGAAAGTCAATTATCTGTCATCTTGTATTCTTAGAATATAACACACTTAGACGCAGGAATTTTATTTACCACGTTATGCTTATTCTATGATGGACATGTTAAAGTACTAGTTCCTCATTAACAAATGGGGAGCTTAAGAAAAAGAATATTCCAACACGTTCTCATTGAATGAACCAGGTATCTCCAAAAGTTAAATGGCTCCCAAAGAGTATTAAATATTTTTGGAAGCTGTTCTATTTTCTTCAGACTGACCAGAACCAGTATGTGTGCTTTATGAGATCTTAATAAAATGTGATTCATGTTTCAAGAAATGACACTCTTGTGTATCTTTTTGGTTGCTCAGAAGTGAGCAATAGCCCTAGCCGGTTTGGCTCAGTGGGTGGAACGTCCACTTGTGGACCAAAGGGTCCTGGGTTCAATTCTCAGTTGCAGGCTCCTCCCTAGTCAGGGCCCTGATCAGGGTACGTACAGGAGGCAACCAATTGTTATGTTTCTCTCACATCGATATTTCTCTCTCTTTCCTTCTCTCTTCCAATCATCTAAAAATCAATGGAAAAATATCCTTGGGTAAGGATTAAAAAAAAAAATAGAAAGATGTGAGTAACAAATGACAGTATATTAGAACAAGCCACTTGCTTTGAAAAATAATCTTAGTGTTCAAAATCACTGAAGAAAAATAGACGTTTAACAGAATGATCTACTAGTATTAAAGCCACGGTTCTCAACCTTGGCTGCACATTAGAATCACCTGGGAATCTTTTTAAAATCCTGATTTCTGGGCCTCATCCTCCGGAAATTCTGTTTCTTTGTTATGGGGTGAGGCCAAAACATTAGTAACAAAGAAACAGAATTTCCGGAGGATGAGGCCCAGAAATCAGGATTTTAAAAAGATTCCCAGGTGATTCTAATGTGCAGCCAAGGTTGAGAACCACTAATTTAAAGGAACATTTTTCACAGGGGAAGAATATCCTAACCAGCATAGAGGATTCACTGAAATCTGAAATCTTTTGTAATTATTACCTAGGGTAATTATATGTTTTTAATGTTTATTTATTTTATAGCTGGGGGCAGAGAACAGTAGTGGTGGTAGCAACTGTATTTTAAACATCAAAAAGGCAATATGGCCTGACCTGTAGATGAGTTCACCTAAAAGCAATGAGTCATAAGAACTGAATATTGACAGGAACACTTTAGAAAGGAAATAAAAACATCAAGATAAAAATTCTAGTCACAATTTTTACTGAGTAGTTCAGGAAGATTTTAACAAGTATTGCATCCCCCAGTGGCTATTTTGAGTTTTATTATTATTATTATTATT
>NW_005366455.1:881009-895061 GCF_000412655.1 Myotis brandtii | reverse complement strand
ATTATTATTTTAATTTTACTTCCAATTTTCTGGCTTCATTATTTTGGGTAATCCCAAGAAGGTTCACATTGTTTATAACTAGAAGGAACCTTGGGAGGCCAACTCAATTCGTGTCCAATTTCCCTTTTAAAAGTTTTATTAAATGTATGGGGGTAAGTAGGTTAATAAAACTATATAGGTTTCAAGTATACAGTTCTATAATACATCATCTGTGTATTGCATTGTGTGTGCACCACCCAAAGTCAAGTCTCCTTCTGTCACCATATATTTGACTCCCATTACCCTCTTCTACCTCCCCACCCCCTTTTCTCCTAGGATAACCACCATACTGTTGTCTGTGTCTGTGAGTTTTTGTTTGTTTGTTGCTTTCAGCTTTATATTCCACATGTGAGTGAAATCATATGGTTCTGGACTTTTTCTGTCTGACTTACTTTGCTTAGCATGATATTCTCAAGATTCATCCATGTTGTCCCAAATGTGCAGTATTTCATCTTTTCTGATGCGATTGCTCAACTTCATGCCCGCAGGGAGAATGATGCCAGGGATGATAGCATTCCTAGGATATGATCATTAAGTTCAAGTTCAACAAGATAGGTTCACAGAAGGGCAATCATGCTTGATTCATCTGATTGCCAGACTGGAAATGAAAGGAAAGCGGTGACATAATCACCCCACATTCTTCAGACCTCATTATTACAGCACAGATATTAAGCAAAACTAGTTCTGCTTTAGCCAATAAAAGAAGCATTACAAAATCAAACACAAACGATGTTTCTAGAATCTGTTTTGCTTACAAACAGAATGGGAGATAGCATGGAAAGAAAGCCACTCAGTGAGAGAAGAAAAGCAGGGGGCCTGAGTCAGGAAACTGGGATGGTGTCTCTGTTGGATCTCTACTCAGCTCCGTGACCTTGGTCAGACTCCCTGGGCCTCAGCTTTCTCACCTATGAAACAAAGGGTGTGGAATAGGCTGAGGGGTGTTCATGAATTCAGGATAGACAGAGGCATGGAGTAGCAGGACCTATCTCATACAGAAGAACCATAATTTGTATAATTATGAAAGCAAAATTAGCTAGTGATCAAAAATGCAGAAGAAAGGTGGCTAATGGGGAAAGCAAATTCATCATAATGCATTCAAAATGTAGTATGAATCTGAGACAATTCTTTCCAGAAGGAAAAGAATGAAGCATATCAAAGGTCTCTAAATTTCCTCCACTATAGTCTTTTTCTCTTTTATCTATCATCACCTTATTTTTCTCTATACTCTCTGTTTCCAGTAACCATGGTGACAGCCAGCCCTTTTGGTACACATTGAATTTGCTTTATTCACTGATGCAGGGAGCTAGCAATGCTGCAAAAATTAATTAATTTATTAACATTTTTTCATTCCTTTTGTCCAGGAAGTAAATGCAGAGAATTATTCCACACTTAACCACCCTACGTAAGGGGCACTGTAAAATAGGGATATTCAACTGTTAATTTCACTTGCTAACATAAAAGGGATACTGATTATGCCAGATTCAATTCCCTGCCTTGGCCTCAGGGACTGTAAAGTCCCAGGATTCAAGCTGGTTGCCAGCTCCTTTTGCTTTTGTGTATAAATGAAATAAAATGGATTGCCCACAGAAATCACACGTCAACCTTGGTTTCCCAATCCTCTGGGGTTTTTTTTTTTTGGTTTTATTTTGTTTTGTTTTTTTTGCATTCCTCCTTGTAAGGAAGACATTTCCAAGTGCATAATTATCACAGTTACAAGGGGACTGATTTTTTCATAGGAAAATATACATAAGTGTATACATTTTTCTAATGAGCATGGTTATTTATTTTGGAATATAAATAAGCAATATGCAATCCTCAGTTTTAAAATATTTTAATTATCTGCCAATGACAAAACATCAAAGAATCTCTGTTGTCATTGATGCAGATAATAAAAATTCTCATAAACTGTCATTGAGTCACATCCAGTTTGTGGAGCCTAACTTATTTGTAATCCTGTATGCCTGAAAACTGTCTGTTTAAGCAGTGTGTGTGTGTGTGTGTGTGTGTGTGTGTGTGTGGGGCAATAACACAAAGGAGACCAGATGATGACATTCATAGGCTTATAGACTCGACTCGGGGGGACACACTTGGATGGAGGCAATTAAAATGCCTGTCAGGCATTTGGTACCAGCAGCCCCTATGGCAAACCACTGAATCATAAGCCAGGGCTGCTGCACCTTATTGTCAGTGAATGATGGCGGAGCTGGGTGGCTTGTCATCATTCTCGAAAATTCTGAGGCTAGTGCGCGTTCTCTCTCTCTCCCACTCGCCTTATTTTCCTTTTCGCCACTGCGGGGACGTTTTCTAATTTGCAGCTCCCCTTTCCCTGACACACACACACACACACACACACACACACACACACACACACACACAGGAGCTGGTGGCTTGCAGACTGCAGTGTGTCTGGAGCTAGAGAGCCAGAGCCAGCGTGTGGAGATGCTGCTCAGGGAGAAGGACTCCGCAGCCATCCTCAGAGGCTAGACTGGGTGATATCGCGCCATACACGCTGGTAATGGTCTGGGGTGTTTACATTTTTAATTTTGTTTTATTTCTCATCTGTTTTCCAAAGAATCTGCTTGATGTGGTGTCAGAGTAAAATGCTTTAAATTCATTACCGAGCTTTCTAAAAATTCAAGTGCTGCATTGTTTGTACTACAGATCTCAAGACAGACTTATTGTCTGGATGTAAAGAATGCATTTGCTTACTGGTGAGTTATAATTTTCAATATTTAGTTAACAAATCTATATATGTGTTTTTTTCCTTTTGTTTTGTTTCGGTAGATTCTTCAGTTTGTTGTCTGTAACCGAGGAAGCATTGATTGGGAGCCACTCATTCAGAAAATTAAAAGGTACCACATGTTTCATTTATATGTTTAAATGAGGGAAAATCAAGGAGGAATTGGAATGTTTTTATTTGAACTAATCTCTCTGTGCCTGGTCTTTTATCCTTAAGCCTACGTCGATCATTGTCTAGAGCATGTATGATTTCCTAGGGAGAATGCCATTTTCCAAGGCTATTTTATGATTAGATATCTAAAGAATTGTGTCTTTTGCCTGTGTTGCAAGTTATTACAGATATTAGTATGTCTGACTTATTGTTGGATTTTTATCACTATAATGGCTAAAAATATGCAAAATTCCCTATCTTACTGAAAGTGCAATAGTTTGAATTTAAGAGAAATAGACTGATTTTATTTGAGGAAATCTTGCTAAGAAGTGATTTTTTTAAGTGGCTAAATGAAATGGCTGTTCTTTCCCAAATAGAATGGGTGCTAGAGACGAAAGCCCAGGAATGACTCAGTATCGTTGGGTTTTGTGAATAAAAGACTGTAATTTATTCACGGATGGTTTAGCAACAGATATATTCAAAACCCGAGGTTGTTAGGTATTAAGAACTGATTTTACATACACTATATTTGGCATTGACAGCATAAGAAAGTGATCATTCCTCTTGCCATGAAAGCAGTTGAATCCATTATTCTCGGGCCTTATGCCTTACCGGAAAAATATTAATTTTCAAATTCAGCATCAGGATACATACAGATTGGAGATGACGAGTATGGGTATTACCTTTTCTTTAATTCCTTAAGGTGATCTTTGACTTTAATGTATACCCACGTCAATAAAACCTTTATTTGTAATTTGGCTTTAAAAAAATGGAAGACATTTCTGCCTTGATGAGAAGATGATCAATAACGTCAGTAAAGCCTTTTCTTTGCATTCACACAGTATTTCCCCTCAGACTCTGGCCCAAAATATTTTACGCAGTAAGGTCAGTTTTTTTTTAGCTATACTTTAAAAATGGCTAACATTCAACTACTGATGCTGAAATACTAGAAGTCTGTGAGTATTTACCTGTGAGCATGAATATTTGTAGCAGTTGAAGGAGACTAATGCGTTGTCCTTCTTTAATTTTCTCTGCAATGTGTAATTATGAGAACCTTAATTTATTCATTCCACAAACAGTAAGAGCCTTGCTTCTGTGGGTGGTTATTGTGGGAGAGGGGGAAGGGGCAGATGTCTCTGTCACCCCCCTTCCAGAGTGTAGGCAGCATCATATAATATTTTTGCACAAGAGAATGAATTTGTTAAAATAAACCACTGTGCTCTAAAAAGGGGAAATTGCATTATTTCAGATACTGAACAAAATCTAATAGACTAGTCTGTTAGGTTCATCTCGTGTATTCAGAGGTAGATAAAATATATTGCACTTTTTCTTCAGAAATTACTCAGGAATCATGTATGAAATCCCCAAACAGGACATGCAATTTCTCCTGAATATTGTAAAAGCCTTGGGATCATACTTTCTTGTTAGGTTTCACTCAGAGTAAGTGAAAAAATTTTATCTTTGGTGAAAACAACCACAACCCTCTATTTGGTATTTTCCCGTCTAACTAAATCCATACAGTATATATTTCATATGAAAATCTGTTTCCTAATTTTGAGACTCATTTAGGAAGTCATTATATTAATTTTGAACTCTGGGGTATTTACATGAATTGGAAAAGGATGAAATTACTAATTATCCACCAAAAAGAAATCTTTACTGTATTGTCAAGAAGACCTGGAACTAGAGAAGTGGCATATTTATTACCTTACCAAGAGCATCTTGGTCCCTAAATTTTCTAGCACCATTTAAAAATTCATCTAGGTGTTGATATATTTTGTGTAATAAACCAGAGTTCATTCAAATAGTCTCTTATATTGTCAAATCAGAGTAGAATTTGACTACTGGACTCTAAAAGAGTTGGGGATCTGTATCATGGCTTTTCTAACCAACATCTGGGCATTAGTTTTACCATTAAATTCCTTTACTGATTTTTCACTGTACCTTCAGCTCATAGCATAACGCCTTGACCACAGTAGTTAAATAACTACTGATTTAATTATTTGATATACAAATAAATTTGCTGGGAAAACCTGCATTTTTCCTCATTACTTTTCTGTTCTTGTTTTTCATAAGGTTGCACACTGTAATCTTGTTTTTTAGTTACCTAAAATATTCATAATAAATCCCTAATTTATGGTAATTAATTAGATATTACCAGGTAAAAAAGCAGCCAAACCATGTCTGAAAATGTCTCCAGGCTCCATAGAAAAGGATTTTTCTGGTTTTAGGTTAAGATGGAAAGAATTTTTTAAATGTCCCTTTCACTTTCACCAGCTAGGGGAACGATGCCAAACTGCAGCATGAGTGTTGCTTTATGGACACTTCCTAAATATTCCCAGGCTTGACATTGTTTATTGCTCTTCATGGCTTCAGCCAAGATTTTGCTGCAGCACAGGGGAGGAGGCCCTCCTCTCTCTCTCTTTGTAGATGCAACACTAGAAATGATGTCATAGTCTTCCTGAACACTTTCTTGCTCATTATGGACTAGTTCAGTATGACATCACTTTATACATATATATTTAAGGAATCTCTAAAGAAACGTCTAGAATCATAATAGCTTTAGAGAAGTCGTGCTTGTTGTCCTTTATCTCTATTAATAAAACTATAGTTTCTTGTTGACTATGTGCCAGATAATATTCTAAGCCCTTAACACATGTTGTCTCGTTTTAACTCTCACTACAATCCTGGGAAGTGGGTATGGTCTCCATTTTGCAAATGAATGAACTGAGACTCCAATCGGATGATCAACACAAGTCTGGCCCAAAGTCTTTTATATTAACCACAACATACTACATTTTTTCCAGTAAATTTTTGGCTTATAGTGATTGTTTTAATGTTTTATTTATGTACATGGTTTATATGTTGCTGCAAGAAGGTTAAAATACCATGCTTATAGATTCTTGTTTTTATATACATAATGTAGAAGTAAATAAATCTTTAAAGACATCATTGTAATATTCAAGCTCTGATACATTGTTTATTTTAATATATATTTCTATTTGACCCAAGAAACTTTATTCTTTATTCAAGCTCTGATACATTGTTTATTTTAATATATATTTGACCCAAGAAACTTTATTCTTTTAGGAGGAATATCAGGAAATTTTAAAGTAAATGAATTAATAAAGCATTTCCTATGTCATTACAATGAAGTTGCATTACTGAATTGCGTAATCTATATGAAAAAAATTAGCCAGAGAATTCTGTTGCTAAATAGCATAACAGATACCATATCATGCAAAGTTGTTTTTTTTAATTTAACTAATGACAGAAGTTTCAAATGGCCAAAATAATAAAAAAGCAGGGAACAGTATCATGAACAGTTAACACATTCAACCTTAAGTAAAACTTACTAACCAAGGGCACTACCAATTACACAAATATGTGTTAAGATGTTCTACTTGCAAAGGAGTATATACAACAAAACACTTTTGGAGCTCAGTGGGTACAGCAGAATAAGTCAAGGAAGCAGCACCAATGCTCATTGGTAATGTAAGAGACACATGAATAATTTCTTAAGGGACTTCATTGCATGGCAGGATTACTAACAATTGAGAAGGGACTCAACAGGAAACACATCATGGAGGATGAGTCTGTTGAGATGGAACTAGGATGAATAGAAGTATTCAGGGAGAGATAATGTATGGAGGAGCTTCGGGAAGAACAAACATTAGCAAAGGAACCAAAGGAAGTGAACATGCTTGGCAGGCATCGACTAATTTCATTTGTATTCTAGATAGAGTGCAGGCAGAAGGGGAATCTTAATAGATAAGGATGGGAAGGTAGATACATACTATTAGGTTGTACCATATGAAATGGATAATATTCTACCCTTTTGAACTACAAAATAAAATAAAAATTTTAATATTATTTTTTTATTGATTTCAGAGAGGAAGGGAGAGGAGAAAGATAGAAACATTAATGATGAGAATCATTGATAGGCTGCCACCTGCAAGCCCCCTACTGGGATCGAGTTCGCAACCTGGGCATGTGCCCTTGACTGGAATCGAAGCCAGGACCCTTCAGTTTACAGGCTGGTGCTCTATCCACTGAGCCAAACCAGCTAGGGTGCAAAATAAAAATTTAATTCAGTTTAATCTAATACATTGTAAAGTGATCTTAAATGCCAAGTTCAGGAGGTTTTTTCAATCTATATTCAATGGAAAGCCATTGAGTGTATATTGAATAAGAGACCATTATGATCTCAACTGCATTTTCAGATGACTTTTTTTGTATAGCTATGTGAGATAAATTAGAGTTGTGTGTGAGAGCATGTTGAAAGCTGTCATAGGATAATTCGGGAAAAAATGAAGGCTCAAAGAGGGCATTGATGGTGGGTATAAAAAAAGGGGCCATGGCAATGAGAGATGTTTTTTTAGCTTAAATTTATATAGAGAGAATAGCCAGTTATTGACTGGAAGGAGGAATGAATAGAAGAAGGACTCAATGGTGACTCTAAGGTTTGAATTTGATAACTGGAAACATGAAAGGAAAAAGGTAGCTAAAAGCTACTTGAGGAAAGAAGCCCTCCTTTATTTTTATTGCATCCTGCTCTCTAGCAGACTGCCTAGTACACAGTAGAAGGTCAGTACGTGCTGACTGAAGTAGTGGGGCAAATTCATGCCCTTTTCCTGCCCTCATGGAACTTTCCTTCTAGAGGAGGGAATAATCAGTGGGTAAACAAATTAAATGAAAAGATTACTCAGGCAGCTGTGCAGAAAGCAGGTGATAAAGAGGTAAGAATAGATGCTGGGAGATAGGCTTTGCAAACCTTACAGCAGTGAGGAATCAACTGAGATCTTATTAAAATACGGATTCAGAATCAGTAGATGTGAGGAAAGGTCTGAGATTCTTTAACAAGCTCCCAGATGATGTTGATGTTGCTGGACTGTGGACCAGGCTTTGATTAGAGTTTGGAAGGCAAATGTCCAGACAAGAAAAATTAGAAATGATTGGAGAATTCGTTATGAGCAAGTCAAATGTGAGCCCTTCTCTTTGTGCATCAATAGGTACTAATACTTGTCAGCCTCTTGGGTGGTGAGAGAGAGAATTCTTCCTCTTCTGAGTTATTTTTATTCCAGCCAGTTGTTTTATGAAAGATCCATTAAACCAGCCCTAATGAGCGACGGACATTTCATTCTTTCTGCTCATGCTCAATGTTTATTATGCCATATAAAGCATTCTTGTGGCTCAGATTTGGGGATGCGATTGCACAAAATTCTTTCTGTGCCCATTTCTTAACTTCAGTTCTGTTGCCTGCCTCATTATTTCTTTGGACTTTTTGCCTCCTCTCTGCCTGGATGTTCAGCATAGTACTGGCCTGCTAACGTCTCTGGCCTCCATGCTCCTGACATCTCTCATGTTCCTCTGTGTTTAGTCGTGAAGCTTCCCGGTTTCCACATCCCGTCTTCTGGCCACTCACATCTTTTTTTTTTTTTTTTGAGCTATTTATTTATTTTTATTTTTAAATTTTTTCTTTATGATTAAGGTATTACATGTGTGTCCTTATCCCCCCATTGCCTCCTACTCCCCCACTCATGCCCTCACCCCCCTGGTGTCTGTGTCCATTGGTTAGGCCTATATGCATGCATACAAGTCCTTTGGTTGATCTCTCCCTCTTACCCCCACCCTCCCCTACCTTCCCTCTGAGGTTTGATGGTCTGATCGACGCTTCTCTGTCTCTGGATCTGTTTCTGTTCATCAGTTTATGTTGTTCATTATATTCCACAAATGAGTGAGATCATGTGATATTTATATTTCTCTGACTGGCTTATTTCACTTAGCATAATGCTCTTCAGTTCCATCCAGACAACAGGGGGGTGAGGGCATGAGTGGGGGGAATAGGGGGTAACGTGGGGATAAGGACACATATGTAATATCTTAATCAATAAAAAAATAAAAAAAATAAAAAAAAAGAAATGCATTTTCTCCAACAGAATAATTTCTTTTTGCAGGACTCTTTTGGTTGATGGCAGCACCTGCATGCTTCTGAAGGAAGAATGATGATTAGGATGTTCAGGGGGGCTGTGTTCACAAAAAGTCTGGATAGATTCTGTCTGGCGGGGGTGTTGTCTTTCTGCCTCCACTGCTAGGCTCTAACTCTCAGTGCTCCTTTGTAGCTACAGGAACATGGGAGCATTTACTGGTTTGATTCCTCCCACACCACAATTTGAAGCTGTAAATATCTAAGAAAATAAGAAATTTAATAAATATGGCTCACTCATCCATCAAGGAAAACAGCTTAAGTGCATATGAAACATCTGTGATGTCCTTATGCTTAACAATATTTATCCTTTGTTTAAAGGGCTGGTTCTATCTCTAGGTCTAGATCTCTGGACCTTGGCACTATCATTTTGTAATTTGGTGTTTATTTAAACAGCCACATAGGCATGAGCAGTGTCATTAGGAACTTTAAATTAAAAATTCTAGTGAAATATAAAATTTGTTTTCATATGAACAGAAGTCAACTTAAGTTGATAACCACATTTCTTCAAGGAGAACATTTAGGAAATGTCCTCGAGGAGAGAAGTGTGTCATAGACATCTTAGTACGTACTTCCTATGTTGTCTACATAGAAAATGCCTTTGATACATATGCCAAATTGAAGCTAAGACAATGAGTGGTGTGTGTGTGTGTGTGTGTGTGTGTGTGTGTGTGTGTAAGTGTATGTAACTCTAGTCTTTCCTCAATGGACAGTGCTAGTCTTCTTTGCATTATCAAACCACAATGGTTAAAATTTCCAGAATTTGGATACCATGTCTATGCCCTTTAGCCATTTGTTCAATCGTTAAGTCTTAGAGTAGCACAAGATAATTTCTGGCAGAAATTCTCCCTCTCAAAAAAATTGTCTAAATCAATTCTCTTTTTTGTGGATTTCATTTGGGTCTGCCTCAGATGGTTTGAATTAACCTGTCTTCAGATTCTCTCCTGGTGTTAATGACTCTGGATTATGACCATTTAAAGCAGTTGAAAGGACCTTGATCCACATCTGGCAGTTGTTAAATTAAAGCTACTCCACTGAACACATTAGAACCAAAATATATTTCTTCACATTGTGTAAGAATTTAGGAAATGATGTTTCTTTCCAGGAAGATCTTATGTTTTATTTCCGAGGTTAACAATGTTTATATTTAATTTCCTTTAAATTTTTTTTTCTTGCTTACTGTAAGACTTTTTTGTGGTAAGAGTTCATAGTTGTGTAAACAGAATAAGATACAACACAGAGACATTAAGGATTCTCTTCACACAATGCCTAAGAGCAATTGGTTGGCATGATTTTGAGGATATTGCAGTGAACTTGTGATATTCTAGAATTAAAAACACACACACATAAATAGACTGCCTATATTTTTAATAGTGGGGACAGAAAGCCCTAAAATTACTGACTTTACAAGATCACATTCGTACTTGAGATCTAACAATGAAAAAAATAATTGAAATTTCTGCTTAGAACTCATGGTCCTGTGAAACTCATATATCTCTGGTCAGACTGCTGTGCTTTCCCACTACAATTTGATGGATAGTCCAGTGTGTCAAAGGGAAATAATAAATGTAATATGTAGCTTAATGTGTGCATGCAGTTTAGTTCTGCGTTGCATATTATGCTCACAAAACGACTCAGGTTGTGGACTTAGGATTATAAAGTTGTTGGAATAATGAAACCATTTAGACTTTGAGAAAAATAAAGAATTCTTTTTAAGTCATAGAATGCATTTTCTAGTTCCTGACATCCCAAAGCTCACAGCAATCTCTGGAATGGAATAGCAGCTCTTGTTTATTACAGATGACAAAACTGAAGTTAGAAGACTGCAAATGACCTTCCTAAGTCACCCCACTAGAAAAATGGTAAACCTGTAGCTCATGTGCTTGTTCTGACCCAAAGCCTTTACTTTGAACTACCGCACATTCAAACAGATACATGACTATATTGTTCCAACTCTGGACTATTTTAATAATGCACTTTATTGCTAAAGTAAAGAAGCAATTCCAAGGTAGCCATGATCTTCACTAAATGGATTGCCCTGCTCACCCAAAAGACTCCTGCATCTAGAGTCCTAGAATAGTGTGGCCAGGAGCTCAGTTAAATACTAGTAAAAATAACAGTTACTACTGAAATGGTGCAATATGAAAAGGAGATAAGGCTAGATACATCACAGAACATGTAATCTTAACTGGCTTGAAAGCATTGGATGGAGGGATAGATTAATAATAAGAATCCATTGCTTAGTTATAAGTTTCACACAATTTTAAGCAAGTGGTAAATAACTCGGCAAGAAACCAGGATAGCAAAGAAAATTATTCTAGCGGTAGAAAATCAGGTTTTTGGAGAAACATTTTTAAAAGCAGGCATTGTGATTTACCTATTAGTGTAAGAGCTTATCAAGAAGAACTTTGAGCTGGAAGCTGTGAATCCCAGTGCTGATCTCAGATATAGATGGAAGGGTAGCATACTAAAGAAAACAACCACCTCAGAGGTCCCTGAGTAGAGTCAGGTTGAGGTTAGGGTTTCAATGCAGACACCCATAGGAATGGGTCCCCTGAGGTCATTCTCGTGGTGGCCTATTTCTTCTTCAAATTCCCCTTTCCACCAGCCTCATCCAGGCTCTCATTATATCATGCCAGGGTAACAGAAATGCTTTTATCAACTATCCCTGCCCTGAACACCATCACCCCATTAATCTCCCAAAGTGTAACATTCTTCTTTGTTATTTCCCCTCAGTGATTCTCATTTACTCCCATGGGCTGTGCTGGTCAATAAATATGGTAGCACCTAGCTCTGTGCAACTATTTAAGTTTAAATTTTTTAAAACAAAAAATAATATTTCATTTTCTTAATTGTACTAGCCACATTTTAAGTGCTCCATAGCCATATTCTTTTCATAGAACATTACATACTATGTTATAGTACATTTCTATACAGTGTTTTATTTTTTAAAATATGTTTTTATTGATTTTTAGAGAGAGAGGAAGGGAGAGAGAAAGAGAGCTAGAAACATCAATGATGAGATTGGCTGACATACTGGGGATCAAACCCACAACCTGGGCATATGCCCTGACCGGGAATTGAACTGTGACCTCCTGGTTCCTAGGTCAATGCTTAACCATTAAGCCATGCCAGCTGGGCCATAATCACAGTGTTTTATTGAAGAGTGCCATTCTGGAGCATAACCAGCCTCCTCACCCAAGCATTCAAGGATACACGGACTTCTTATCTCTTGCTAACCCTTGGCACATACTCTCCACTCCACAGGCTTCTCTGCTCTTCCTCATCACCATTACTAAAATTACAATGAAAATAATAATAGCTCGTATTTATTTAATGCATATTATGTGCCAGGTACCTAAATTATCTCACATGCTTGTTTAAAAAGAAAGAAGGCCAAGGAGGAGGAAGATAAAACCCTGCAAAATAGTTTTTTATTTCCATTTCACAGAAGAGGAGATGAGTTTGAGTGAAGTTAAGTATATTTCCCAAAGATAAATAGCTAATAATTGGTGGTGCTTGAAGTAAAAGCCAGGTCTGTCTGGGCCCAAAACTAAGCCCTATACCAGTTAGTCTTAACCAGGAGCAATTGACTCCCTCTGCCAGGGGTCTTTTGGAAATGTCTGGAGACATTTTGATTGTGTTTTTGTTGTTCAGCTGCTGGTGTTTTGTTGTGGGTTGTTGCTTTGTTATACATGAAAAACTAGGCTGAAGATCGTGGGCAGCTGTTGTAAGTTTCCTCTGTGAGGTGCAGGTCTGTGTGCCCGCTCACTGTGACCGCAGGCCTGGGAATTGGCAGAGTCTCAGGAAGCAGCCATCCAGAGGAGCATGGAGGTGGAACCAACAAGGGAGCAGGTTAGGATGCTCACAGTTCCACATGGGTTTTAAGTCTGCACCCATTTACCTAGACTAGACCAGGTTTCAAAACTGATCACCAACTTTCACTAAAGACTAGTTCTTGTTTTCACCCTTGAGGGCAAATCTTCTCCTGTTGGCCGAAAATATAGTAGCAAGGGAGACAAAGAAGAGAGGGTCCCCGTGAATATGTTCTGAATGAATTGCCCTGATATTGATCCTCCATTCCCCTTGGCCTCTACTTGATGACTCTAAGTTTGGAGTTTTTCCAGGTTTCTTTGAGAAAGTTGCTATTCAATGATGTACTCCTACCAGCAGTTTCCTTCTTTTTTTTCTCTCTTTCTGTCTCAGCCCGTCTGCATTCTGACTTGTAGAATAGCTTTAGTATTTTTGTTAAGTCATTCTTTCCCAACATTCAAAAAATCATTTTAATGATAATTTAGAGAAAGAATTATGTGTAACTCTTCCATCAATGACGATGTTTAATTTTCTTCACTATGATTTTCAATAACATCAATATCAATATATGTTTGCATTGCATTCTTTTGCACTGATTATATTGTTCTACCTCTACTATTTACTAGCTAGATGGAAAAATTACTTCTTTGTCCTCTGCCCTCTTTTTTATAAAATACAGATAATAACTGATTTTGTGTTGAGATGGAACATATGAATGCATGTGGTAAGCTAGAAAAATAGACTATAAATGTAAGCTATCGTTACATATAAGACTAGAGTAACAAATAAATGTAAATCTGGAGATAAGCCATAGTACCGGCATGTCTTACTGTTATTGGTCAAAGTGAGGTAGCCCCCTCCCCACTGGGTCCTGGGAGTTGGGTCCTTACGATATCTTGAGAATATGAATTTTCTGAGACGGGCACGGGAGGATGAGTGTTTTTTACTTGTGTGGAATTACATCCCTGCATTTGTGAAGTCCCATTTCCCTTAATCCAGTCCTGGAAGAGGTGCAGCTGGGGATCCAGTAGAGCTAGAAGCAAAGCCAGTGTCCAGAGTTTCCATTCCGTGTTGGAACTGGGTCCGGTTTAGCGTTAGGCTAGTTGCAGTCCATTAGTCCATGATGTGTGAGGTCCACGTGGTGGTGAGCGATGTGGGCAAATGCAGGAGTGCCGGGGTTCTTGTCCCAGCATCTAGAAGGGTTCAGGAATCTGGAGAAGGGGCTGTGCATAGAAGACATAGGAATCCAGAGACTAATAAAGAGTCCGAGACGAAAATTTGAAAGGCATTGGGGGTCAGAGGAGCTTAGCTAAAGGAGCTAAGT
>NW_005366455.1:875385-880763 GCF_000412655.1 Myotis brandtii | reverse complement strand
CAGGTTTGGGGAAATGCCTTTAGCCATTCCCAACAGGTGACTACATGTGTGACTCAACCCTGTTGAGTCCCCAAGTCTCATCAACCTCTTGATGAAACTCTTGAAATTATGACATGCTGGAATTGGTCTATGGCACAGGAGCGCAAGAGCATGAGAGCCCCTGGGAAACCGGGAGTTAAGTGCACCATGCCAAGAGGCAAGAGCGTGAAGCAAGAGAGCAAACTCCTTTGTGTAAGAGTTTAAGTATCTCAACTCTTCCTGCACTTGCAGTGGCCCTGCCTACTCTGGCCAATGATCTTATCCCAGATATGACTGACAGACAAGTACCTTCCCTATTTCACCCAGGCTTAACTGGGTATGCATTTACACTGTAGCTTCCTGGCAAAGCTGCACAAATGACTATAGTATTTGGCCTTCCCTTTGCTCCTTTCCAGTTATTAATAACTAGGTTAAATTACAATGGCATCACTACCAAAATGGTACATTTTTCATGAGGGATGAACATTGGCACATCTTAATCACCCAACATACATAGTTTACCTTAGGGTTCAGTCTTGGTGTACATTCAGTGGGCTTGACAAATGTAGAGCAACATATAATGTCATGCAGTGTAATATCAGCATAATATCATGCAGAGTATTCATCTTACATCCCCCACAGATATTTACTTTTCTTGTGATCATATACTACACTTTAATTTCAGGTTTTCTTGTTTGTTTTTTATAGAATTCTAAATTACTATTTAGGAACACATCTAGAAAATATGAAGTCTTTTAGAAAAATGTTTTTAAGATAACAGCCTCTATTTATAAAGCTATTTATTACAATTGCCTTTATCCCAATGAAGCAGGAATGTCTGGAGGCTATGGCCATTATTGCCTTTTGTTACCAGAATGTCTGGCATTTAACAAATGCTGGGTTATAATGTAGTGGAATAAGTGCATTCTTTGAAGTTAGATACCCTTGGGTTCAAATCTAGTTTCTGGCCCCCATCCACTGTGAGAAATTGGGAATTTATCATTCCTCAGTTGTACAGAATAGGAATGATAAGATCAGCCTCATTAGGATATTGAGGGAGTTAATGAAGATAATTTACATAGCAGAAGCTCTATAATTGTCCATGGTTATTATGACTTTCCAAGTTTCTATTTCTCCACCCCCTTCTTTAATAGTTAAGGTAGGTGTTCAGTTCTTTCTTTATGTTGTTTTGAAGCTGAGTAATATAAGTTTAATAAAGATAAAGCCTAACTTTAAATAAAAGGTAGGTAAGACCTATAAAAGGAGGTATTGAAGAACCTCCACAATTTGTTTGTGTCCCTTTCTTCTTTAATGCCCACTCCACCCCCACCCTCCTCTTACACACCCCACACAGAAATTAACAAACATTGACAGGTGAAAAGCAGCAAGACAAAAGATACAATTGTGTTGAATCACCCAAGGTCACCAGAAAGGCTGGGAAATTATTTACATTCTAAATTACACCACCTGGGGCCACTATGCTCTCTGGAGAGAAACTGGCTAGGGGAGATGTTAAGAGTTCAGCTGTCTCCCAAGAGGCTTATCTGCAATGCAGATTTTCCTGAGCTCTTCCTATCTCTTTCTGCCTCCAGAGCAACCAGCTGCTCTCAGTCCTCCCAGCTGGCCTAATAAGATTTGTCTTCTCTATAGCCTACTTCCGGGCCGTCCACCACCAAACCATTTTCCAGATAGAGATTTTTTTCCCTCCCAACTTCTATCAAAACCCCCACCTTGGCCCCCCTTAGTTGTCAGGATGGAGCCTTTTGTAAACTCACTGGATCAGAATCCCAGCACTTTGAAGAACCAGTGCAAATAGGAAGACAAATACAGAAATAAGACCTAAACTTCTACTAGTGTTAATTATTAATACCCACTACCAATAATGGTACGTATTCACACTGGGAATTTCTTTTAATGAACTCATAGAACAGGAACTAGCTCTCCTGACAACTGAAAAAAACCATGAAGGCTGAGATTCTTGGAAGAACCACAGTGGATTCTGAGCACTTCAAAACCGGACTCACTCTCTGATGGGGTTTTCATAAACGTGAAGAGCTACATGTGGGGCTTGGTGTCACTTCTCTAAAGCTAACATTACACTTTGGAAATTCACTAGCAAACCTTAAAATGGCTTAAAGAGGGCAAGTTATTGCCCTCTTTTCTGGAAGTAGGAAGCAACTGGCGACAGTTACTCTGGTGACCACATCTCTCTGAGAGCCCTTGTAGGGAGGGAGGCTAATGACTCAATCAGACATCTCAAGTTCAAAAATCAGTGGCTTGACCTGAATGCATTTGCGATAGAAACTGATTAACCTTAAAAATCAAAGAAAGACAAGATGTCCTTAAGGAAGATGACCACTGGCTATGCATAACCATTCTCTCATTCAACTCCAACTAGGAGTTAAACTGCCTTCCAGTGGGGGGACAATAACAGTTGGTTAAATAGAATTCTCTGTTCACACAGACATGAAGTCAAGAAGTGTCTGGGAAAAATAAACCCCTTGGTTTATTTAGGGCTAACGTACAATGTGGAAACTACAATATGGCATGGCTATCTTTTTTTTTTATCATGTTGCCCATGACAAATGCTTAAGAAGACCATGACACTAATCGATAATCAACAGAGAGAGCTCATCACCTCCAATGTGTCTTTGTAGTTTTTGTCTCATTGGATGTAAAAACTTAAAAGCTGGCCTTAGCACAAACAATTGACTGGATGTACAGGAACACTATCCTGCCAAATGATGTTCCATGGACTTCTTCTATGTAGACGTGAGGAACAGGCTCAGAGTAAACATTTAATGGTGCATTTTCAAAGCTTTTCTGCTTTGGCGCATAGCTCCTTTGGCTCAGTGTTAATAGATATGTGGTGGGGGAGGGGTTAGCCCCACTCTTTAATCCCTATTTAAGCTCTTCTTATCTCTTTGTATCCTCCACCTTTGGCCACATAATAGGGTAGCCACAGTTTTGCATGTTTATCACAGAACCTCAGTATTTGGAATAAGTAGAATGCTATAGGACAGCGGTTCTCAACCTGTGGGTCGCGACCCCTTTGGGCGTCGAACGACCCTTTCACAGGGGTCACCTAAGACCATCGGAAAACACATATAATTACATATTGTTTTGTGATTAATCACTATGCTTTAATTATGTTCAATTTGTAACAATGAAATTGGGGGTCACCACAACATGAGGAACTGTATTAAAGGGTCGCGGCATTAGGACGGTTGAGAACCACTGCAGGAGAACCATTCTTTTTAGTAAACTGTCCTGATCTTTTCATCAGTGGAACGACCCACGCTTGCTGTTATTGATTTCAACGTTGACCTAACTGTCTAAGGGCTGTGTGTGCTCAGGTGGCAAAAACACAGACTTAGAAAAGTTTGTATAATGTCAAGGTGAAGCCCCAGATGTCCTGCTTTTCTGGCAGAGGAATGTGTACTTGCCTGGGGGGACGTGTTACACATTCCAGGGAGCTAAGGGTTCTGCTTTGCTGAGCTGTGGCAGGTCCCGTGGCTGCTGGAGGATTTTGTTTTCCATACCGTGTGCATTCACTCAATTATACTAATTTACCTCTGAGATTCCCTGATCTGTCCAGCATTTAAGGCGAGGTACCAAAAAGGGGCTGTAGAGAGCAAGCAAGATGCACAGACTTTTAGAATGATTGCATTTGTTTCATCATAGATTCAATTTAGTATTCCTGGCCGACGCTGAGGTATTCATTCAGTTTGCGCCCAGTGCCCTTGAAACAAGAACGCTGTACAAATCCCTCTCTTAATCTGCCCTAATCAAGATGAACTACTTTGGGAGTTTGGCCCTTGAGTTAACAAAAAATGACTGTCATACAGGGAGTTCAGCGCTGTATCTACATAATCATAACTTGCAGCAGAAAGATTTCTGCTCCTGGTCTTAAGAATCTTACCAACATTCATTTTAATGATACATTTGTTCTCTGGTATAAACATCAGCCATTAAAATATAATTGGAAGTAAGAAAAGGGAGACCGTCCTACTTGTGATGGACTGTCTTGCTTTGTCTTGGAAGCTTTTGGTAAAGGATTTCACCATAACATTGCCTTTGAAGTTTTACCGGAATGACTTACAGTAGCAGCCTGCTCACAGAGAGCAGTGAGGATCTTCTCTATTGTGCAGGCAGGCAGGTTACCCCGTGCACATGAGTCTTGTTTGTGGGGAGAACACGGTTCAGTTCTTTTATTACTTAAACAAAAATAACAAATAATTATCCTGCTGTAAAAGGAATACTGATAATTATAGCTTGCCAGGCATGTTGTATAAGAAGATAGGAAAGACACAGTGTTCGTGTCAGCAAACCCCAAAACAGAATACTTCTGCAGACTGAAATACACGCCCACATCTAAAGGCCACCCCACTGAAACCCTAAAAATTTCAGGGCTGAATGAGACTATATGGTTACAGTATATTAAACAGAGAGAGAGAGAGAGAAAGAGAGAGAGGGAGAGAGAGAGAGATTCATTTTGTGAACCCAATCTAATCAGATATTAGTTACTTAGAATCTATTAAGTTGGACATATATAGAGAAGCTTCAGAAAATCTGTACAAATCCTTGCCTTGTTTTGATGACATCATTTTTTGTGTGTGTTTTTGTTTTTGTTTTTTCATTTTGTTTTGTTTTTTGTTAATCTTCACCCAAGGATATTTTTTCATTGATTTTTAGGGAAAGTGGAAGAGAGAGGGAAAGACACAGAGAGAAACATCAATCTGAGAGAAACACATCAATTGGTTGCCTCCTGCATGAGCCCTGACCAAGGCCTGGGCCAAGGAGGAACTTGCAATCAATGTACATGCCCTTGACCGGAATCGAACCCAGGACCCTTTGGCTGACGCTCTATCTGCTGAGCCAAACCGGTTAGGGCTGATGACATCATTTTGAATGTAATATTTATGACATTTGAAAGTTGAGATCATGACTGTGAGTCATTCGCTTTTGCATCTACTGGTATGAGGCTATCTTTTTTGGAGCTGAGTAACTGTATAATTAAATTGCTATTTAAAGGAAGAATAACAACATCAAAAAGTCAAATGTTAACTCAAGTGAGCATGGTAAAGAAGGTCTGATATTTGTATTTTAAGAGGACACCACAGTAAACTTAGAGCATTAATATTAAATATATAATTTGCCATTGTATTAATATTGAACTCAAGCAGAAATATTTATTAACCTTAAAATGTTTTTTAATTTTTTTTATGATCAGTAAAGTAGTAGTATCTGCCAGTTAGTATCCTATATAATAAAAGGCTAATATGCAAATCAACCGAATGGCAGAACGACCGGTTGCTATGACATGCACTGACCACCAGGGGAAAGACACTCAATGCAGG
>NW_005366455.1:874847-875217 GCF_000412655.1 Myotis brandtii | reverse complement strand
GCAAGAGGATGTAGGCTGGGCTGAGGACCCCCCCCACCCAGTGCACGAATTTCGTGCACTGGGCCTCTAGTAAGAAAATATTAACAAAACTCATCCACTCACAAATATTTCTTATGTTATACTATACATATCCAAGGTACATTTCCAAGTAGGTGGCATTCTACTTTCAAATAAGAGTTAGGAACTATATAAACATTATATACAATTTGACATTTACAACAGTTTAAAGAATTGAGGGATGTTCTGCATATTTAATACTTTTTTTATTCCAGTATCTGAAGAAATATGTACTTAAATACAGGGAGAAACAACTGTTTCATTGACTAAGATGAATTAGCAAAGCAATAATATAAAATTTTATCCCAGGGTC
>NW_005366455.1:848534-874720 GCF_000412655.1 Myotis brandtii | reverse complement strand
GACCACCCCCTTCCCTGCCCCCCGCCATTGCAAGTCTTCCATGTAATATCATGTAGATGCCTTATACAGTGGTGTGTTCCATCATTGGATCCTAATCAGTCTAGTACCCTTTTACTTTACTGCTTGAACCTGTTTATATTTCTAGCTATCGCCTTCTTATTCCCTTTGCTATCCGAAATCCTCTAGCATGTCCACTCCACTTATTGCCTCATTTCTTATCTGTCCTACTCTCTTCTTAGCATTTTACTAGATTTCTTTTTCACCCTACCACTTGCTGAAAATGTTTTTTGAGAGATCGCCTTTGCTAATCTTGTTAAATAATTGAATGGTTGCCTCTTAGCTTTTATGTTGAATGTCTCTCTTTGGTATGGCAATGATGCAATAGAAATAATATTGAAAACTTGATTTTAGTCTTGATCTGCCACCCACAGCTGACTGTGAAACCTCTGATAAGTTATAAAACATCAAAAAACTGACCAAGATTAAATACTGTACACATATGAAAAAACGTATTATTAGTGGCCACCCATCTCTCCTTGAAACCTCGTTTTTATTAAATTCTGCAATACTGACTTGTCCTGTTTTTCATTATTGCCCTTGCTAGCTTTTCCTCATCCAGCCACCTTACCATTGGCCTATCCCAAGACACTTGTTTTGCATATGTTTGAGGAGCTCATCCGTTTCAATTAAAGATTAATCTCACTAAAACACAGATGACTTATATATCTTACCTAAAACCTCCAAGAAATCCCTGTTACAATAACATAAATATATTTTCTTCCAACTAGGATTCCAAGCCCTCTGTCTTATGCCCCAAACTATATTTCCAGTTCTATCTGCCACAATTCCTTGTGTGCCAAACACTTGCAATTCTCATGGACCCATCCCCTGCTACTTCTGTGCTTTTGTTTCTGTTATTTTCTCAGTTTCTTCTCCTATCTCTCATCCTCTGCTTAAATACTATGCTCTCCTGAATAATTGAAATTTAACGGAATCTTTCTTGATCTGTACTTTTTCTCCTGTGCTTTCAACCTAGGCTTTGTGCTATAATTAACTGCCATCCCAAATAAGCTCTTGAAGTCAGGGAGACTGTTTCAGCATTTTTTTTAACGGGGTCTAAGTAGAAAGGGTATAATTCAGTATCTAATATATATAGTAGCAAATGATGAAATAGTCAAAATGAGTATTCTGAATTATTTTAATTCATTATAGGAAGATTTATTTTTTTCACTGGGCTTAAACCTTTTGAAAATTTAAAATTCTAAACAAAGTTAACATTTACCAAATTAACTTAGATTTTAGTATTAACACCATGAATTAATTAACATAACCAGTGGGTCATTGATTTTTAAAAAAAAAAATTTTTTTTAATAACAGCTATATTGAGATATAATTCACATACAAAAATTCACCATTTTACCTGATACAATTCATGGATTTTTAGTATATTCACAGAGCTATACAACCATCTCCACTACCTAATTTTAGAACATTTTAATCACCCCCCAAAGAAACCCCATATGCATTAGCAATCACTCTTCGTTTTCACCTTATATGAACCATAGGCAGTCACTAATTTAGTAATACAAGCAAAAAGAAAATGTGCAAGCCTTACATTTCTCTCCCAGGGCTGGGCTACATTAAGTAAGGTACAACTTGCTGGGAAATGCATATCTGTTTTTCCAAAATTTGTGGTAGATAGAATCCATGGCATTTAAAGTTTGCTATTACTGGATTCCTTGCTATCCAAAATAGAAATTTGTCTAAATGTCATAGAATAAGCAGCCATTTATTAGACTTCTCCTATTTAATTTTGTAAAGAACTATTCCCAACCCTCCTACAGACTAAGCAATCAAAGCTATTTGAGAAATAATAAATAAATATATATGAAGGCGATTTCACCCATTGCACAATAACCATGTCTTAGACCTGTAATATCTAAAGAGTATAGAAATAGTTCTCTAAATTGCAAGTGGTTACTACCTATTTCTTGAGCCCAAAATACTTTTAACTTGAGGTTCTTTGGCTCTAAGGCAATATGTGAATGGGACCCAGCTTTTGTACAAATAAAAGTCAAATATTCATGGGCATAAATCCAAAGCTTTCATTCAATTTTATAAAGAGTTTATCACAGCCCAGTTGGTGTGGCTCAGTGGTTGGATGTCAGCCTATGAACCAGAAGGTCACAGTTTGATTCTCGGTCAGGGCACATGCCCGGTTGCAGGCTTAATCTGCAGGGCAGCTGATCAGTGATTCTCTCTCATCATTGATGTTTCTATCTCTCTCTCTGATAAAAATTACACATATTAAAAAATAAAAGCTTATAACACACAAAAAAAAGCTAAAGATCAGTTTTTCTGAGAAGAGGAACAATCATAAATTACTAGGAAAAAATGCTTGGGCTTATTTTGTATCACTGATGGAGGTTTAAGCCTATACAATTAAAACAACAACATTTAAACTAACAGTTATCACTAAGCTAAGATCTTATGAACAATATTCTTTTTTAAAAACTAATATAGTGACAGTCAAAATAATGGATTACATCAATAGGATTAATTATGTATTATATAGCAGTTATTTCTCAAACTGTGATCCTCAGATTACCGTCTAAGGATTCATATGGAGTGCTTGTGAGGAGGTAGATTCCCGGACCCACTCCAGACCTCTGCAGTCAGAATCCCTGGATTGGAACCCAGGACTCTGAATTTTTAACCAGGATCCCAGATGGTGGTGATGTCGCCCATGTCTGGAAAGTGCTTATAGAACATAATAAATGGGAACGCTCTTGAATGTTTTTGGCAAACCTTCCCTACCCAATTCATGGAGTTGTATAACAATACCAGTACATTGTGACAAACACTGAGTATTTGTCAGACCCCTTGTAAGAAGCTTTCTCTAACTTATCTCTAGTCCTTCAAATTGTTCTATAAGAAAGTAGATTTTATGATCTATAATTTATGGATGAAGAAATTAGGGCCCAATGAAATTGAATCACTTGCTACACAGAGGTCTGGTTGGCTCCAAAGTCTGTCTTTCTCTCTGTTGAGCAGCTTCTTACTCTAACCACTTCACTGGTTCCCCATTGTAAGAAATATTTTTCATATGAGTCCAACAGCCCTAGTCAGCACCCATCAAAATCCATGGTCATCAACACAATTAGAGATTTATAATGAACAAAGTATAACGCATGAGCCTCTCTCGCTAAGCACAGCTGTCTGACACTTTTCTAAAAGAAGCTTCCAGAGGTAACACTTTACAGGCAGGAATAGTGTGACAATGAGAAAATTGCTTCCAGTTATTATAATTTAACAAGCAGAGAATATAAAGGAAAACCAAAAAGTGACCCTAAAACCAGTCTGTACCATTACCCCCCCCAAAAAAAAAGGAAAAAGGAAATAAAAACGTCAAAAGAGAAAACATCTCTGTGTAACCTATAAAAGAGCTAGAGATGATAGGTTTGTTGGGCTTTTTAAAAACATGAGTTTTGATAAGAATTGTGCCTCACAGAGATGGCTCTGAAATGTGTGCCACAGCACTTGGATTAAGCTTCATTTCATTCAGTACTTTCACTGGGCACCGGCAATGAAATTATTCAATTTAAAAATATCCCAACAAACATCTCTGTTTTATAGACTTTTACTTGAAAAGAGATCAAACCTTTTGCCAATATAGTAAGTATAACATAAACGATTCCTGCAATTTTGAGAGTGACAATAAAACACATTTTATAGTTATTACTCTAGTTGTATTTTAAAAAATAAGTTTGCATTTCAGTTATGTATGAAGTCTTCAGATTATGAAATTTAACTGGACTTTTAAGAAGGCTTAATTACAATAATGATGATTTCTTTTAAAATATCTTCACAGATTATTTCTTTTTGAGGAAAAGGATCGTAATTATTAATTAATTATTTAAGAGAAAATGACTACTCATTTGTATGATGCTCAAAACCAATACTCTGGGAAATCGGAAGCCAGGAATTTCCCCTGGGTCTGTTGTGGCTGAGCCTCTCAGCTGGCGTATAATGGCTGTTCCTTGTGGTCCCATTGGAAGCTGTGTTCTCAGTAGGCAGCTATAGCAAATAATTTGTTAAATGAATGGGCTGTTACTGGACGTTTATAATTACACTGAAACTTTAGAGACGATTAGATGATGCTACCCAGGATCAATACTGTGTTTGAGAACATGGTGAAGAATGAATGGTAGATGTCTTTTGTGAGAATAGTGCATGGGCTCCTTTAAGGCATTAAAAAAACATCGTATTAGAACATGTTTCAAAGGGAATTTTATTTAAGGACAGAGAAGCTTGTAACTTTCTTCTGAAGTTAAAGGTTCTTCTCTTTTGTTCTAGCAGCAGTTATGTGTGTGTGTTTTTAATGAATAATTTAGTAGAAATCTGTATTCCAGATTTTAGTGTTAAAGTTGTATCGGGATCTCATGAATCCATCTATGCTTTATTGTGATGGCTTTCAGTCCATTTCTGAGGCGATTGCTGAAATTATCTTCTGTTAGACCAGGTTCTCATCATCCCACTGCCAACCCCAGTGTAATCACTAGGAGATCTCAAAGAACCAGTGAGAGTAGTTTAAGGTCTTGAAGCAGACTTGCTGTGCACAGGGGAAATATATGCAGTTCCTGCTAACTAGGTAGAGCCCCCAAAAACATGAGGCAAAGAGAAAGTCAGAAATGGCTTCCAGTCTCGTATTTTAAACTATTTTTTCTCCTCTTTTCTTTAGCTGCATGAGTTTGCTTTTAGCTGAATGAGTCTGTTTGGTATTGCATTAAAAAATAGGATAACCCGATGCATGAGTTTGCTTTTAGCTGAATGAGTCTGTTTGGTTTTGCATTAAAAAATAGGATAGCCCGGTCAGAGTGGCTCAGTGTTTGAGCATTGACCTATGAACCAGGAGGTCAGGGTACATGCCCGGGTTGCAGGCTCGATCCTCAGTAGGGGGCATGCAGGAGGCAGCCAATCAATGATTCTCTCTCATTATTGATGTTTATATCTCTTGCTCCCTCTCCCTTCCCCTCTGAAATCAATAGAAATATATTTTTTAAAAAATAGGTTAGATGTGAGATAGAAACTAAAATCATAAATAAATTAAGCAAAGCAAAACAAAAGCACTGTACTGTAGGATCTGTACTCCCTCACTAAGAAGGTACTTGCCAAATCCCCTGCTTATAGTGAAGTAATGCCAGTCACTCAATGGAGGAGGCACACACAGAGCAGGCTGTTGGCCCTCATTGCTGGGAGATCCCAGAGAGATGGGGGCAGTCCTGGGAGTGAGGGAGAGTAGCCCCATGTGTGGAGTTCGATCACTCTAAGACCCCAAATGGGATGTAACTGCTGGGAGCCACACACACAAAATAATACATTTTTTAAGTCGCAATAATTGTTTAAACACTGTTCATTGGCCCAGAGTAGCTCTAAAAACCATTCTCCAAGTATGAGGGTGAAACCCTACCTCTGAAGCAAACATCTGTCTCTGCAAATACCAAAGGTGGTTGACTAGTCCCAGGGGAGGCCAGGGGAGGCCAGAGGAACCCAAGCAAGGCGACAGCCCTCACATGCCTTTGGAACAACAGTAATTAGAGCAGCTGGAATATTTGCAACTTCATTGGCTTACTTGCTGTTTTTGTTGTTGTTATTGTTGTTTTTTAGTTTAGATTTTAATCTCATTTTCATATGTTTTTGTATAAATCAGGCACATGTGGCTTGATTATAGACCTGAAGTGGCTACTAGGAGCTTCAGATAAAAGCCTTTTGGGACCTGCAATGCTGGCTTCTGTCCCTCCCTCCCTGGGCCCCTCCTGCGCTGATTTCTGCACTCTTCCCTCCTCCATTCCCACTGCTGTGTGCTTAAATTGAAGCCAATTAAATAAAGCATAATAATAGAGTACCATTCTGAAAAGAGCACAAAGAAGGGGAATTGCATGGCCACCATGGCTACTGACAGAATAATTAGAAGCAAGGGAAAACATTTTAAAGGGCTCCCCAGCAGACATCTGCCGCCTCCTTTGCCTCCTATTGATAGGGAGGCAAGCTTTTTTCTTTATTTCTTTATTTTTTTATTTTATTTTATTTTATTTTTAGTTATCAGTATCTCTCTATGCCAAGTCCTCCCCTTTGGTTTGATGAAATCTTAATGATACATCCTTGTGTATCTTAATATTTCTAAACTACTAATGGGAGAATTATTGGATTATGTATGCATGAATATTGTTATGGAATTTCCAGAACACCTGGGAGCATTAAAATAGTGGATCCAGATATATTTCAAGGCTAGTGTTTACTTTGATATATCCTCTCAGCCAGCAAGTAATACTCTCCATCAACTAAGAAATCGTCACTCCTTAAAATGGGTCACTACTGGCAGTTTCTTTAGTAATAAAATGCTGGCTGCCACTGTTAAGAAAATAACTTGGGGAGGAACAGAGATATTTCAAATTCGCCTTCAGAAGGGGGAGGGTGGGCGTTAGCTCAGTCCTCACTGCCCTAATTAAGTTATCACTTGTTGCCTCCCGGACAATATGCAGCAAAAGATGAAGGACCTGAGTCAGCTGGAGATCACCCTTAATTGTAAACTCTTCCCCAGTGAGTTGATGAAATCCTTGTGCTTCTAGAGCCTTCAGCTCTTCGGGCTAAAAGTAGATTTGCTAGAATTTCATTTTTCCGGTCAGATGACTGCAGCACAGCGTGTTTCCCCCTCTCTGATGGAGTCCTCTTTTCTGTGTGCTCACCTTTTCAAATTCTCCCGCAGACAGGAACGTCATCCTCACAGAGTGTGGGAGCTCAGGCAGAGAACATCCCCCGTCGGCTGAATTCTGACTTCTTTAGACCACAGCTGGAATGTGAGTGCTCACATTGACCTCAGAAACAGCCTGGTGCCCTGTCACCCCGGTTCAGCTAAATGCCTTCTCCCTGAAATCTCTGTATTCCCTGCAGGCTGACAGATGGCGCCCAGCAGGTGAACTTGGGGCTATGAGCGAACGAGATGCTTTCTTTCTCTGGCACAATCCTTCTCAAAGCAGTCCCATGTCCTAAGAACTTACAAAAGGTATTTAGCTGCTAAGCAAAACCGAAGAGAGGAGTCGAAGCTAAGAAACCATGCACTGGCATGAACTTTGCTGAAGTTAATACATAGTCTCTTCACAAGGGTAGAGAGTAGTGCCCCATGGGGAAGAAACACAATTTGAAGGCTGATATTGACATACCGTGATTTTCCACAATTGCCAAAGCACTTTTCTACAGATGGTTTTATTTCATTCTTGCAGCACTCTGTAAGGGAAATCTCACTAATAATCTCTGTTTTCCTAGTGATAATACTGAAGCTGCAAAAAGTTGGAAGGTCTGCCCAATAGTTTACTGCCAGAAGGTGATGCGCCAGGATTCCAACACAGCTTCCATATCCAAAGTTTTTGTTATTTGTTTTTCAAAGATCTGACTTAATCAAATTATAGTCAGAATGGTTAGGGAAATAAAGTGTTATCATTCTTTCATATATTCATTCATTGAACCTTTACTAACCACTCACTTTCAAATCAGGGAAACAGTAAGCCAGGTAGATAAGGTGATTCACTGCTTGGAGTAGAAGAGTTCATGTACACAAAACTAAAGCCTCAGCACACTTTTCCATTTCCTGTAGTACCTAACCTTAATTTTTTATTCATTTGATGAATAGTTACTGAACAAGTACCACCAGGCAGGGAGTGTAGCAGTAAACACAAAAGAAAATGGCCCTGCCTTTCTAGAGTTTACAGATTAGTTAAGGTGGGGAAGATAAGAAACAAACAACTAAATAATACACAGTGCTGCTTATGGTATAGGGCAGTGGTCGGCAAACTGCGGCTTGCGAGCCACATGCAGCTCTTTGGCCCCTTGAGTGTGGCTCTTCCACAAAATACCAAGTGCGGGCGCGCACATACAGTGCAATTGAAACTTCGTGGCCCAGGTGCAGAAGTCGGTATTTTGTGGAAGAGCCACACTCAAGGGGCCAAAGAGCCATATGTGGCTCACGAGCCACAGTTTGCCGACCACTAGGGAATTAGTAATAGGAGTAAAAATTGCTAACACTTCTTGAGAAAATTTGATAACATGGCCAGCCTTATTTGAAATGCACTGCCAACTCTTATATGGCTTAACATCTTTTGCCTTTCATTTGTATTTATTTTTTAATCCAAAATACTATGAAACAAAGAATTCACATATTTGATAAAAACCAATGGCTTCTAGGATTGGAATAAATTAGTAAAAAAAGGTTAGGGATGTGAATTACTTTCCATTTCAATGAGCCTTAATTAACAATACAAGGTAGTTCATATGAACGCCAAATAAGTGCTTGAAACAAAAATCATATGCCAGTGGACAGAGAGACGTTTCTAGAGGTAGTTGGCGGGACTTCATTGGGAAAAGAGCTTCAATTCAACTAAAAGCTGACAAACCTAGGAGGGAATGGAGGGAGGGTTGGAGGAGGAGACA
The DNA here is from genome assembly GCF_000412655.1 of Myotis brandtii. Classification (NCBI taxonomy): domain Eukaryota; kingdom Metazoa; phylum Chordata; class Mammalia; order Chiroptera; family Vespertilionidae; genus Myotis; species Myotis brandtii. Next base: position 866,236 of record NW_005366455.1, on the reverse strand, counting down.
GGAGAGAGGAAGCGAAGAAAGAAATAGAAAGAAGGGGACTTTGCAGAAGAAGAAAAGAAAAATATGAGGATGAAATGAAAAAGGCAATTCATAGGTCTACAAAAGAACTCGCCAAATAACCTGTGAGGGTTTGTGATGGTATAGAAAGTTGGGGATAAAATTGAAAAAGTAGGGGGCAGTCATGGTATAGAAGTCCTTGATTTTGGCCTCGAAATTTGATTTTTTTTTCATTCAGATAAGTTTTGTGACATCCTTATTGTGCCTCTCCTCAATTTCTTCTCCTTGTACTACACGAATCTGCATTAACTTATCCTCCTATTTTAAAAGTGGTCAGTATTTGTATGAAAATTAGAAGCAAATGAGCAGATGGCCTTCCATCAAGCAAAGAAGTGTTATTTTTTTTATATATATATTCTGAATCTGAGCAGAAAACAGCAGTGTAATATATAAATAAGCAAAAACACTGACACATGTGCCTCTTTGCTGCCCAAGATTCTCTGTTTGCAGTGCCAATTCATTTATACAATAAAATATACATTTATTTATATTTATCTATATATTTTTAAAAATATGTTTTTACTGATTTCAGAGAAAGGAAGGGAGAGAGATAGAAACATCAATGATGAGAAAATCATTGATTGATCAGCTGCCTCCTGCCCCCCTCAACCCCCCTACTGGGGATCCAGCCCACAACCCAGGCATGTGCCCTGACCTAGAATCAAACTGTGACCTCCTGGTTCATGGGTCAACACTCAAAAGCTGAGCCACACCGGCCAGACCATATTTATGTTTTCAGAGTCAGTATGTATTAACAATTTAGCAAAATAAGATTTTAGCTGATATCAACATGTATTATTTCTTTTCAACTCTTTTCAAAAAGTAAGTTTTTAAGCATGACCCTAATGTACTATCTGACATATCATGTCCCACTCTTGCAATCAAGATTTTTATTGTTCAACAAATCTCTATTTACCCTGCCTCTCTCTCCATCCCTTGCATTTAGGCAGAGTCATGTGGTTAGTTGAGCCCAGTGGGCTGTGAGAGGAGGTGATGTGTGTCAATCTGTGTTAAAGCATTTGAGATCCAGTGCACAGCCTCCCTCCTACTGCAGTAATCCTGAGGCTCTGAGTTGAGCCACAAGAAGACTATATCCCAATTGCTGGGTCACTGCATGGGAGAAAGAAAGGTGGGCTGGAGAATTACCCTGCTCATATCAGGATTTGTATGAACAGGATATAAACCATTTTTATATAAAGACTCTGAGGCTTAAACCTGACTTTTCTGACTAATTCAATCCTTTATCTTTCACTGTTTCTATCCTTCTTTACTGCCTTGAACTATATGGAGATGCTTTGAACAAAGACTGGATTATTTGTGCTAAATCGGCTTAACGCAGTCTGCTAGTCCTTGGCAATAGCCTGAAGTAGCAGGTTTGGGGATGAAATGGGAAAACTCAACCTCACCTAGACTCTCTGAACAACTTGAGATCATATGTTTTGAATAGGGCTTTTGTTAAGCGTCCTTAACTCTTTCAAATGTATATTTTGAAGCATGTTTCCTTGGCAAGAAACATAATGTTCTCCTGAAAAGAAACCCCAAGAAAGAAATATCTCTGTTCAGCTGTCGGTGGTTTTGGCTCATGGTGACTTTCAGCTACTAATAAATAAGTAGTGATCACGAGCTGCTTCTAAACCTATTGCGGAATAGAAATGGTTTAGCAGCATGTTCAACCAGATGATTTTATGTTGGCCACCGCTCTAGTTAAGATTGTTTGGGTGGTGGATATTTTCCCGAGTATCAGCAATTCAGTTCTCAGTAGTTGAAGTCTTGTTGTTCTGGACAAGTGCACTGAATTACACGAACTGTTCAAAGCCTTGCAGAGCAGATTGATAGAGGACGTAGAGAACAACATTATTATTGTTTATTTGAGAGCTCATCAAGTAGGCTAATGCTAGCCAATGAAGTTAAGTGCAGCTCTTCAGAATTCCAGCAACTTCAAGCATCTGTTTAGCTTATCTGACAAAGTCTATCAAAACATGAAAAATGTCCAAATGTTTCAAAGGTTAATGAAAAGTATATCCTGTCCCTGTCAATCTAGGGAAGATTTTGTCTTGACTTTGTTGCTTAATGAATTAAACAAAAACCATGCGTTAGCAATATTTTCTTCACAAGATTCTAAAATAAATGTATCATTCTAACTTTAATGCCATAGGCATCATATATCTTGCAATTAAACATGCCAACATCCAAACATGTATTATAGGCAACCTAATTTCATCATATACACACCTTATTTATCTGAGTAATCAGCTAATAAAACTGATCATGTATAGATAAACAAGTGTTTATCTTGGGTTCCTTATTGACTGATTTATTCCAGGAATTTGTGATGCCGCTGCGCATCCTATTCTCTATCATGTGTAGGCTAGCCCTTAAATATAGTTGTTAACCATTGGACTTTATCAGGTGTTGTCAGTCATGATTGTCAACAATGTTTGGACCTAGCTCTAAGAGGTTCTGGAAGGTAACCAAGCAAACCTGATAGAAAAATGGAGTAGATATCAGAGGCAGAACTACAGCTGAGTCAACTTCGATGTGTTCAAGAAGCTGGATATGCTGAGTGATAAATGTGCTTAGTATTTCTAGAAAATTGAAAGTTGCCATTCTTGAAATACCATTTCTCAGAGGAGTCACAAAGCCTTTATGTTTGAAAAGTTAAAGATCTAAAATCAACCTTAGGGTTATAAAGAATTGGTATATTGCTGAAAGGTTAGCCACTTTCTAGCGGTGTCATGCTGGGAAGGGCACTTAAAGTCTTGGCCTCGGTTTTCTCATCTGTTAACTAGGAATAACAATAGTTGCCTGTCTTAGAGGGTGATAGTGAGGAATAAACAAGCTAATATATAGATGAAGTGCTGCAAATAGTTTCTAGCACATAATAAATGCTGTGTAAATGTTTGCTAATATTGTTTCAGGGATGCTATAATCACTCTATATAATGTAACAAATACTAAAGCTGTGCCAAAGAATGCTCTCAATGAAAACTGTGTTAAAGTAAGTTAATCCTTTTTATATGGGATAAAAATATTACTTCTAACAGCACTGTATTAATTTAAGATGACGATTCAGTTTTATGTGCCTGATGAAATAGGCCATAAGTGCTTTTTAAAAATAAATCCCAGATGGCATTTATCTCTTTATCATAAGATAAAGTCTAGAAAAATAGATAGTCATTTTCATTTTATAACAACCAAAGACACACAAAGATCAGGATGATGGATAAATGGGCCATTATTGTTATGACTAACTGGGTACCATTTATTTTTTAACAATCTTCTCATTCTTTGCCCAATAATTTCTAAATTCTGTTGGAAAGAAATTCACTTTTAAGTGTTTAAGGCTGAAGTTTTACTTTCATTTATATATAACTATTGAGTTAATATTAGAAAGACTGTGAAAGACAGGATATTATTTTAAAATATTGTTTTAATATTACTCAAATGATGAACATGTTCTTTGATAATAGGTGTCGCTGAATGTTTTCTGTAAAGGGCCAGGTAGTCAGTATTTGGGGTGTACATAAATATATAAAGGGCCATAGAGTCTCTGTCACAACCACTCACTCTGACAGTGCAGCAGGAAGGCAGCCACAGGCAACACGGAAACAAGGGGATGTGGTTGGTGTGCCAATGAACTGTATTTAAAGAAACAGGCAGCAGGAAGATGGATCTAATCTATGGCCCATGTTTGCTGACCCCTGTTCTATAGATTTGATTTGATTTTTTCTTAATTTTACTAGGGTAAATGATACATGCACACATATGTAATCTGTACTTGCACACTTATCTACATGGGTGAATGTGGACTTGAAAATCATGAAGATGAAGTACAAAAAATATGCATATTAAGGAATTTAAGGAAAATAAGGAATTTAAAGAGGATACAAAGCATGACATTTTATTCAGCATTCATTGACTAAGTACCCAAAGTACCTTTTTATTAGAACAAGGTCTATCATTTTATTTGTTTTTTAAAATCACCCTACAAGATTTAACTTGCTTTTAATCAAAACTATTCTTAAAATTCTTTAGTCTTCAGTTATTACATATTGTGTTACATAAATATATGTCATATGTACATTTATAAATATACTAGAGGCCCGGTGCACGAATTTCATGCACTGGGGGGAGGAGGGTGTCCCTCAGCCCAGCCTGCAGCCTCTCCAATCTGGGACATCCCTCTCACAATCTGGGACTGCTGGCTCCCAACTGCTCACCTGCCTGCCTGCCTGATTGCCCCTAATTACCCCCTAACCACTCCCCTGCCAGCCTGATCGCCCCCAACTGCCCACCCCTGCCGCATCGGTCACCCCCAGCTGCCCTCCCCTGCTGGCCTGGTCGCCCCTAACTGCCCTCCCCTGTAGGCCTGGTCTCCCCCAACTGCTCTCCCTCCCCTGCCAGCCTGGTTGCCCCCAACTGCCCTCCCCTGCTGGTCTGATCGCCCACAACTGCCCTCCCCTTCAGGCCATCTTGTGGCGGACATCTTGTGACCACGTGGGGGTGGCCATCTTGTGCGAGGGCATGATGGTAAATTTGCATATAACCTCTTTATTATATAGGATGATGTCATTTAAAAATATATTCCAAATTCGAGGACCACTGAACTAGAGTAAATGGAAAAAACAAAAATAGGAAAAACAAACAGGAAAAATAAAACTTTGTTCGGAGGTCTGGGTAGTCAATTATTTTTTCTAAACTAGCTATCAAATTATTTGAAGAAATTGAGAATTCCACTGTTTCTTCATGCCTATAGAATATTTTTTATTTTTAAAAAATGTTAAGCCTTTCTACCTTTAATATGCATTAACAGACTTGTTCTCCACTGTACATCACATGTGATGGCTTACAGATCAAATGAGATAATTACATGTAAAAGCACTTAATAGAGGACCTGAGCCAGTCAGTGTTTGTTATTTTTTCATCGAACCCTTGCCTGCTCATATCCATATGCACACTGTTCTCGGAAAGGTCATGGAGAAGAACAGAGCCACCTGCTTCTTGTCTTTTCAAGTTTACATTTCCTACTGGAAGAAGAATTAATAGCTCTCAATCTCATTTTGAGTCTTAGGGTTCATTCTTGAGGTCATGGAGAAGAACAGAGCCACCTGCTTCTTGTCTTCAAGTTTACATGTCCTACTGGAAGAAGAATTAATAGCTATCAATCTCATTTTGAGTCTTAGGGTTCATTCTTGTACAGCAACATCTTTCCTGAGGATATGATGGGGTCCACCCTATCAGGGGTGAAATCATACAGGCCCTGATGAAAACACGTGGAGATACTTAGATTTAGACACCCATTGTAAGACAGCAGGACTTCAAACTGGGCCTAAACTCTGCCCCTTGCATTTAAGGACAATTATTTATGTATGGTTCGCCCTTTGTAGTCTTCTCTGTAGATAAAGATGATTACACCTGAATGGCTTATGAGGGACAAAACAAGCCCAGTGCCTTCTAGTAATTGTTTTTTTCTAGGCACCACATTAGTAGGAAGTATTCTGTATTGTTCTAGTGGAATTTCTAAGCAGAAGTAATAATCTACAATGACTTTTAGGATTCTGTATGTCAAAATAATTTTAGTACCTTTAGAGAAAATTTAATTCATTGTTAAGAAAAAAAAAGTCCTCTCCATCCTATGCTAGGGAGAGTCAATACAAACTGGGCAGGAGGCCCAGTCCTTTAAAGCTAACTGGATATAATTAACAATCTACCAGGATAAATACATTCTCTTGGGAGAGAATACAAAGGCCTACAATTTATTAGCTGAAAACAACTTAAACTTTATTTTTCCTTGGATATAATATATATGTAGCTTCACTGGAGTGAAGCTGAAAAGCAAGAAAAAGTTTGCAACAATTAGCATTTTCACTGCTCTTTTCCATACCACTGAAAGAGTACCTAATAGATTGTAAATATTCAATGTTATGACTATAAAGAGCCACCCTGGAATTTATCTCTTGGTCTCTTAGTTACCCAATATAAAAAGAGAAAGACACAAGTTGAATTTGGTGTCTATTTACATGATGTAATTAAGTGTACATGGATCAGAGAGTAAATTATTGATTTTTTTTTTTACAGAAAGAAGCCAGAACCTATTATTAACCCTTTGAGAACACAACGTAACAATCTTTACCATTTTACTACTTCCTTGAATAGGTAAGCCTCATCACAATTGTGAAAAATAACTATTAACTATATTTTTAAATATCTTTTTAAAATGAATATAAATTCATTTTGATAAGGGAGAAATACACATGAATTCTACAGTTAATACAATTAGGATCATCAAAACAACACTTAATGTTTTGAATGATTTAATAGTAAACAGATGAAAAGATATTTTTCTGAAATGAGGATTAAACTAAGCTTCACTTCTGCTATGACTACCAATACCAGTGGTATTTTATCAACATTTACTATGTGCCAGACTTGGTCCTATATGACTTACTTTGCATAACTTAAATCATTTATTCCTTACAACAAACAACCCTGTGAGTAAATGACAGGGATCATCCCCATTTTATAAATTAGAGGCATGAGACAAGAGAGAGAGGAGGCAGGCACCTGTAATTCACCCAAGGTGGTATACTAGTACATGGGTCTGGGAGCAGCCGACACTGGAAAGAACACCAACCCCAGCTGCTGTTGTAGGAGTAGTTTCACGTTGTGACAGAAAAGTCTAGCAATCAGGTCCACCTATGTTTTGAGTTGGTTCTATTTGAATTTATAAAAGAAAAAAATATATAATGAATTTACTGAAAAAGCCACAGTAGGCAAACATTTATTTCAGGTTTGTATTTGTTACTTTATAATTGTTGCATGAGTAAATAAAGAAATGTATACACTTAGCTCAGTTTACAAGCAGAAATAATATTTTTCTTTATTTTACATCTTTCTTTAAACTCAAAATTCCTATAATAAAAGGAGAATAATATTACAGAAAGAATGATTTTTTTATTCTAGGAAATGAATAATGCATTTTAATCTAATTTCTTTTTATTAGAGGTACTGAATATCCCATCTTAAGTTGGCCACAGCAATATATGCTGTATTGCTTTTATTTCTTTATTATTTTATTTTTAATCAAGAAAAAATACAAAATTTTCAAAGAGAAATATAGAAAATTTATAATAAATAATCTAAGTATAAGTCCCATGGATTAAGCCAATGCTAACAGTCAGCTTTATTCAAATCTTTTTTAAGTTTATAATTTCATTACAGTCGATATACACTATTATATTAGTTTCAGGTATGCAACACAGTGATTAGACATTTATATACCTTATGGAGTGATCACCACATATGATGTTCAAATCTTTTCTAAAGAAATAAACCATCACCGAAAGAGCAAAAACTCTCCCTGCTCCCTTTCCTTTCTTCCTAAAAGGTGCACAGTCTTGAAGATGATGTAACCTTCTCTTTGTCTGTTTGATACTTGAATGACATGTGCATGAAACAATATGCCATATGATTGTTTACATCTTAAGAGTTTACATAAATGGCATCATACTCTAGATATTCTTTTGCAGCTTGCCTTCACCTAACATTATATTGAGAGTTCCATCCATTTTGATATAGGAAGATCTGGTTGACTCATTCTGTCAGCAAGTTGGTTCATTTTAATGTTTCAATCATGTGGTGCATAGTACTAATTTAATATTACTTTTAAATGACGTTCAGCATCTTGAAGATGGTTTAAGCATGGCTATCAAAGCATGTTCAGGAATCCAAAGTTCTTAATACATGATGCCATGACAGTTGGGTTTATGTTTCTTTTTTTTTGCTCATTAGAAAAGCCCGCCTTTTTTTATCAGCTATAATGATCTTGCTAATTAATGGGACTCATGATTCACTGATTTTGTCATAACACAATAACTGAAATATGATTTATTTCCCCATAGGTGAAATATTGACTATTCCTAAAAACAAAATACTACCTTTGAAATTAAAAGATACTTAAAAGAAAAAGTCTTCTTTGCCCCATGTTAATAGCTTATATTCTTTTCAAAAATCATGGGAGAAAGAACCTTTTTTTAAAAAATGATTTTTCCTAATTTTCTCAAACACACTTAATTCTAGAATTTATTTAAGGTAAAATAAATGTCAATAAACAGTAGTAATATTTATAGATATAGAATCTTTCATATATTTGTAGGGGAGAAAGAAGAGATAAACTAACATTTGCTGGGCAAATATTAGTAAGTGCAAAGTATTATGTAAGCCTCACAGGTCAGAAGTGCATGGCAATTTTGCAGATGAGGAAATCGAGGCCCAAATATGTCTGGTAAGTTACTCAAGATCAGATGCTAATTGCAGAGCCTGAAGTCAAACTCATTGCTCTCAGACTCCAACGTTACAATGCCGACCAGAAAAGAATTGGGAGCACCTAACCTATTTGACACAAAACTATCAGTTTAATTCATTCCACCAAAATTTATTTGGATTCTTTTAAGTAAGTTGAGAAGGCTGATGTTAGAAAAACAAAGAAAACACAATATCTACCTACAGTGAGAAAACAGGCCATTGGGAAGAGCAGTGATTCATTCAGTGATACCATAAATGTGACTATTTCATTAGATACCTCTATTTTGCTTTGTTATCTTGACATCGTTTAGCTTTGCAATCATTGAACCGTGCCAATTAGATTAAATCGAATGGGATAACAGGAATGAAAATGCTTTATAAAAGTCTTTGCAGTTATTTGCTAATATTACTAATTATTCTGTAAAATTTAGAATTAAAAATTTCAAACCTAATACATTTAACCTGTTTACACTATCAGTCTCTTGGTCTTTTGGCTTCCTCCTCTTTTTCAGACTTCCTAGGTATCAGTTTGGGTGGAAAGAAGAGAGAAGACTTCATATTAAAATTGCTACCAAGAAGAGAAACCAGATGAGGTTACAGTGCACGAAAGAGTAATAGAAACGGTTTTTCCATGTTCTGGAATTTTCAAGCATTGATACCCCATTTAAATTCAGGACTTAAAACGAAAACCAGCCCTGGCTAGTGTGGCTCAGTTGGTTGGGTGTTGCCCCGTGCACCAAAAGGTTGCTGGTTCAATCCCTGGTCAGGAGGCAGCCAATTGATGTTTCTTTTTTTTTTATTATTGCTTAAAGTATTATTACAAAGAGTATTACATATGTCTCTTTTTTTTTCTCCCCTTGACCTTCCCCTAGCCTCCCATACCCCCCAGTGTCTTATGTCCATTGGTTATGCTTATATGCATGCATACAAGTCCTTCGGTTGATCTCTTACCCACCCCACCCCCAACCATTAATGGGACTCTTGTTCTGCCCATAACAATCAGAATCATTCCCACACTCCTCTAAATGTAAAAAATTGATATATCATCATCTTTTGGGCACAGAAGCCCCCTGTAAACATTATAGAGTAGTAAACAGCCCTGACAATTGGTCTCATTCCACTGTCTATTAGAGGCATATTATTTAACTTGCTTAAGCCTCATAGCACCAAGATCATGCCTGTCCAGAATTTGCTGTTTCTCATGATCTCTGCCTATATCATTGGAATCCACTCTCTTACCTTGACTCCTGCAGTAGCCTCCTGTGCTTAGTCTTTCTGACCTCTCATCTGTTGTTCACTTAGTGTGGCCTTTACTAGATCTTAATCCATTGACAGGACTCTTTTTTTAGATTGTTTTATTGCTTAAAGTATTACAAAGAGTTTTATATATGTCTCCTTTTTTTTTCTCCCCTTGACCTTCCCCTAGCCTCCCATACCCCCCAGTGTCTTATGTCCATTGGTTATGCTTATATGCATGCATACAAGTCCTTCGGTTGATCTCTTACCCACCCCACCCCCAACCATTAATGGGACTCTTGTTCTGCCCATAACAATCAGAATCATTCCCACACTCATACTGTGATCCAGCAAGATGCTATATAACCCATCTTCTAGCTCCCTGATATCATCTCAATATTCTCTCCTCCCACTGAGAGGAGAGACTGTGTGACATTCTGAGCTGTGTGTAGAGTAGTGTCTTTATCTTGATGGACCCTCACTTGTTGAAGGACCGAATGAGTATGCAAGGGTTAATCTGGAATGATGCTCAGCACACAGTATCTTTAATGCACATCAGTGATGGCTGTTGCCCTTTTGAAGGTTTCTTCAGTTTGTCTTAATGGAGTGCAGCAATTCTGAAATGCTAACAAGCTTTCATGGATGTTTTTGACACGTCATATTACAGCATTATGACAAAACTTTATTCTACTAATATGTAATCTTGAATCTTAATAGTACCTAGCCTCCCATACCCCCCAGTGTCTTGTGTCCATTGGTTATGCTTATATGCATGCATACAAGTCCTTCGGTTGATCTCTTACCCACCCCGCCAACCATTGATGGGACTCTTGTTCTGCCCATAACAGTCAGAATCATTCCCACACTTATACTGTGATCCAGCAAGATGCTATATAACCCATCTTCTAGCTCCCTGATATCATCTCAATATTCTCTCCTCCCACTGAGAGGAGAGACTGTGTGACATTCTGAGCTGTGTGTAGAGTAGTGTCTTTATCTTGATGGACCCTCACTTGTTGAAGGACCGAATGAGTATGCAAGGGTTAATCTGGAATGATGCTCAGCACACAGTATCTTTAATGCACATCAGTGATGGCTGTTGCCCTTTTGAAGGTTTCTTCAGTTTGTCTTAATGGAGTGCAGCAATTCTGAAATGCTAACAAGCTTTCATGGATGTTTTTGACACGTCATTTTACAGCATTATGACAAAACTTTATTCTAATATGTAATCTTGAATCTTAATAGACCAAAAACACAGAGACAAATTAGGGACAAATTAGAATGAGAAAACCATTTTAAAAGATCAAAAATATTTATTTTATTATTCCATGCAGATCTTCTATCTATACAACAAGATTTGGTACACCCTGACATTGCTTAGATTTTGCTTTATTTTCAGAATATATTTGTATTTTTCATCATTTATAAGATGGCGAAGTCTAGCCTTTAGACAATTTTCTATAAAATAGGATGATTTTTTGTTTTATTTTTTCAATATTCCTTAGGAGCAGCACTGGATGAGTGTTTACATTGTTGAGAACATTTGGCAAGAGAAAGACAAACAGTAGGACCACAGTACCCCAATGACTAAGGAAAAGAGAAAGAAAATGTATTGTCACCATGCTCTCCGAAAATAAAATACCTTGATTTGTGCTGATTACTGTCTCATCAGCATTCAGCTCTGGTCCATGGCACTCTATGTGAACAATTTTAAAGGCACATTTAACATTCTAAAAATAGATTCTATTGGTAAATTAGAATGTCAGATGGCCCCTTTATGAAAGCCTACCCTAATCTGTCCTGTCAGTCCGCAGGCATATCCAGACCTCAGACTGTTCTGGCTCTTGGTGAGCAAGAACCTGTTCCAGGGGTGAGGTTCTGAAGAGGGGTGTCTCATGGTTAACTAGAGACAGAAAGAGGGAGAATTGCCCACATACTCCAGCAGGAGTTAAAATAACAATAACAGTTCTCCTACTTAACAGGCTGACTCAGAAGCACATTCTACTGACTTTTCGGCAGTTCCGAGCAGATTGTTTGGGCTGCAATTCTGCAGGCAGAGGTGGGCACCACCTGCTGCAAAGGCTGTAGTTCTTGTTAGGAGGGTGCTGTTAGTAAGTCTTGCCTTTTAACAGTTGGGCCAAACGGAGATAGGAAAAGACAAAAATTTGGTGCTGATGAGTGCTGCCTTGTTCTAATACCTAGAATAACAGAATGGTGTTCTAGGAATGGATATTATGCGTTTAGTTCAGGGGTGGGCAAACTTTTTGACTCGAGGGCCTATTTCAATAGTTTTATTCATTTCAAACATTTTAACAAGAAGAATGTAAACACTAATTATTATAATTTGAAACTTCAAAAAATGGAGGAATCATAGCACAATAACATACCTTATATTGAAGATGGCAAAGGCTCTGATACTGTGCTCTCCAGGGGCGTGTCTCCCTACATCACCACGATAACGTGTCTACCCATTCCCAGGGTGATGTCGGGAGACGCGTCCGAGGGCATTACAAGGAGCCTCTGGAAGATTGAGAGGTTGTTCCTTCTACTGAATGGGCGGATGTAAATCCGCCCACTCAGAAGAAGGAGCTGCGGCCGTGTTTCCCGACGTTGCCATGTTAACACTGCTGCTGGTGAAGGAGCGGAGGGGAGAGCAAGAGAACCCTCCGCTCTTTCGGCTCCGCGGGCCGGATAGAACAGCTGAACGGGCCGGATCTGGCCCGAGGGCCGTAGTTTGCCCACGGCTGGTTTAGTTCTTTTACTGGCCATGAGTATAAATCACTTAGTGTGGGAGGTCTTGTAAGTTAAATCTCGCTGGATGTTTGCCTTCAGAAAATTCTGTACACCAGTTGTGGCAGCCTTATCTCAGTCAATTAGGAAAGGCCTTGAAGCCAATTAGAAGTCTGGTTTTTGCTTAAGTAGAAGGAGAAAAATTATTATGTGGTTACTGAGTTACCTCATCCTACAAAGGCTGGGCACTCTTACTCCTTCAGCCCAGCCTCCCGTACATTTACCTGTACCCTTCACTGGCCTTGGGCGAGTATGCTTTATCCTGATTCTTATAACCCGACTCCTGCATGCTGGCATCATATGGTCTTTCATATACATCAGATCATTTATTTTTGCTACTTAAAATTTTCCTGTAGTACAAAGGTCCGAACTCATTAAAGGCCTTTCAAAACAGGGCTCCAAACAACCATTTCTGGACAACCTCAAATCCCTCCCACTTATTCAACTGCCTTTCCTTCATTCTGACCACAGCAATTCGAATGTCATTTCTTCTATGAAGGTCTCTTCTCCAGTCCTCAAATGGTAGTAATTGTTCCTTTGGGGGAGAAGGGGCTTTCATTGTCTTTTAAACATCCCTAGATGACCAAAAAATCATCTCGGTGTATAATTATTTTCACCTCTGCTTTTGTCCTCAGCTCTGTGAAGTCTTCAAAGGCAAAAGTTCTGTCTTTTCTATATTTGTGCCTCCAGAACCATGTTATTAGATTTGAAAGAAAAATAATATTTTTAAAAATGTTTATAGTTCATAACAATAATACGTAATGAGTAGATATGATTGAAAGTGTAAGTGGTAAATAAATGAGGAATTGAGGAGGTGAAAAAGAAATGAGCAGTAGCCCTATGTAGCATATTTACAAAATAGGTTTTATGGTGGTGGTTTTATTTTTATTATATTTTTGTCATTTCTTTTGTATGTGTGGTTGTTTGTTTGTTTTGGATAGGGAAAAAAGACTATGCTTTTACTTAGGAAGTAAGGGAAGGAAGAAGCCGACACTGTGAGACCACAAAGGGATATTTAAGGAAAAGAAGCTTTGGAGGAGGCAGGAAACAATATGTTAAAGAGCAAATAGAGAGACTAATATTAATAAAAATGAGGGCCCCCTATTCCTCTAAAGAAAAGCTATTCATTGGGGAGAGTTACTTAAATTGGTTTTATTTAACCCTATTACTTCTATTAGTCTGATCCTTTTAAAAAAATGTCATTATACTTTTCTTCAAACCAAGTATATAAGTTAGGATTGGCTAGCTGCTAAAACAAATAGATCCAGAAATGTGTTGAAACTTTATTTCTGGCTCATTGAACTGTCTGGATGAGTATGTGGGTTGGGAGGCTGTCTGTCCTCTTCATAGTCAACCAGGGATCCCAAATTCTTCCATTTGTGTCTTTACTTTGTCATTTTCTTCATCCAGCTAGTAGGAGGGCAAAGAGCAAAGAGAAGCACATGGGAGTTGTATAGAGCCAAATCTAGAAGCGAACTTACCACTTCTGTTCACATTTCATTGTTTGGAACTGAGCCACATGACCACACCTGCTATGTGCTCAGGAAAAAGGTGAAAGATTTCGGCAAACTGCTAGCAGTCTCTGTTATACCAAGGCAAAAACCTGTCTACAGAATTAATGTATTTGACATTTGGATCAAATAGTTCCAGCCCTGGTAGAGTAGATACCAATTACACCATAGAGATAGAACTGTAAATTATAATTTCAGTGTCACATTAAAATAGTGAATATATTTGATACATCAGTTTATCAAAGTTAATTCTTACAGTAAGACTCAAATAAGATATTTTTAAAACCCTTCTTATAGAAATATGCATTATGTCCAGAAGGATAATAACAAAATAAATTATAGTGCCTAGTACTGCTTATTTTTCTTCAAGAACTTCTTGCTAAATGAATCAATCAATTAATAGATGTAGAAAGCTTCATTAGGAAAAAATAAGTATTTGTACTTTCATGAATTTCCAAAATTCATCATAAAAAGACATGAATTAGGATGATCTAAATTCATTTTGAACTGAAGGATGTGCCCTTTTAAAGAAAAATAACATGTAAAGGTAAAATAATGAGCAAAGATTTTGAAAAAACATGATGTTTTGGTGAACTTACGAATATTCATCTGTAGGCCTCACATCATATTTTGCATTTGCTCTCTGCTGTTTGTTCAGATGGTGGTAACGCTGCTATTTTTTTTTGGAGGGTAACAGTTCATTTGATTGTTTTATATGTATAGCGTATTGTGTCAGTGTTGAGTCAAAGCCATTCCACCAGCTAAATCTTCTACAAAATAAACTTTGCTGCTAAATAAATGTCACAGTTTCAGTTTTCTGTGACTGCAGAATGCTTGGGTTTTTGTGAAAATACTGCATTGCAGTGAGTGTATGATCAACTGTTTTTTCCTTGAAGGTTAAAACTCCTTTCTTTTTGAGAGTAAGCAGCAATTTAATCAAGTTTTCATGGCATCCAAGAGCATTTTAAAATGAATGTACCCCAATAAAACTGGCCTCTTCTGCAAGTGTATACGAAAAGGCAGTTAGATGCGTCAGCCTGTGGGAACAGAATGGAGAATGAACCTGAGGCTGAGACCTTAAAGCGTCTCTGTCAGATCTTTCTTCCTGAGAAGTATAATGACTTACTTGAACCTGCCAATTCCTGCGATTAATTTTTACTCTTTTTTTCCTCACCCACCCTCTGCACTTTCTTGTAATGAATTTCAAGGACTCCAGTCATACCATGTGCACAGTAATTACTACAGAAGGCAGTTTGATTCTGAGACAGCTGAGTCTCTGTAAGAGAAATTTAGAATTTACTAAAGCACATACTTTAGTGAGGGGGTGCAAAGGCTTGAGTCATTTAAAAGCATTTTGAACGGGCTCTAGGAAAGATCCGGTAGTAATCAATCCTGAGTAAAGAGCAGAGGGCAAAACAATCAAAAAGACCCTTTTCCAAGACGAATTGCTGTGGTACCAGAAAGTTCTTGCTACTGGGAAGCAGTGTGTAAGCCTTTTTGTTTTGGTTGGTGTATTCCTTTGTGGCATATGTTTACAACTGGAGTGGGTCTTATTTTTGGAACCTAAGAACTCTAAAGCAAACTTTTAAAATCAAGAGGAATTGAAACATATATAGCAACATAAGGTAATATAACACATTACGCATGCACGCACGGATATAATATATATAAAATATCAATGGATCATTTAATTACACACTGTAAAAGTGTTATTTGAATGGAACACGAGGACCAGGAAATTATTTCTTCAGTGAAGCTCTGTAGGGAAATGCCATACTGGTGGATAATTTATATATAATTTTCTCACTGGGGAGTTGAGTAATAGTAGTGTACAGTTTAAAATATTTGTATATAGAGAATACATAGGAAATCCTTCTGCTTTATATTTTTCACGATGGTTTAAATCATGACAAGCCTATCCTGCGACTCTTGATTTTGGCACTCAGAATGTACCGACTTCTAATCCTCTCAGCACCCCGGTGAGCAGCGCTGCCAGCATCTCTGGGCCGGCCAGTGGAGGGGCTTCCTGAACTCTGTTTCCGGTCTTGCCCTGCTGTGCTCTGCTTTTCACACAGCACCATATGGTCTTTCAAACAATTATTACCACTTGCTCAGAATCCTGAAAGGGTTTCTCATCATACTTTTCCCCAGTTTCATTGACATATAATCGACATATAACACTGTATATGTTTAAGGTGTACAGTGTGTTGATTTGATGCACTTATATATTACTAAGTGACCACCACCATAGCATTTGCTAACACCTCCATCATGTCACATAATTACCGTTTCTTTTTTGTGCTGCGAACATTTAGATCTACTCTGTTACCAACTTACAAGTATACAAATACTGTTAAATATAATCATCTGTACATTGGATCCCCAAAATTTACTGGTCTTAAAACTGTACCCTTGACCAACATCTCCCTATTTCACCCCTTCCCATCATACTCAGAAATAAATCCAAACACATGACCTGGCTCTGCTTAGCTTTCATAGCACTCTTCTTTATCTCACTTCAAGTCAGACATAAACACATCAAGCTCATTCCCACCCCAGAACCTTTACACCTAAAGCACATATTTCCTTCCTGGAACATTCTAACCCCAGTTCTTTGTATAGCTAGCACCCTCCACATCATTTGAGTCTTGCTTCTGAGCTTACCTCCTTGAAGATGCTTCCCTGAACACCCTATTGAAAATAGTGCCTTTCTCATGCCTTGCGAGCTTCTTCTCATTTTAAATTTTATATTAAATATATTAAATATTAAATTTAATACTTTAATATTAAATAATACATTTTATGTATCTTAATGAAGTGCTTGGTTCCTGTATGATTACCTCATCAAAATGCAACTTTTATGAGGATAGGAATTTTGTATGATCTGTGGCACATTGAGAGACTTCCCTGTGTCTCAAAATAAATATCTCATATCTTTCCCTCATTACCAATCCCACTACTACTGTAATTCAAATTCTTATATGCTTTCTCATCAGTTATAACATTATTGTCCATCTGCACACCTTTCCTGTTTCTGATCATAACCTTCTACAGCTCTTTCTCTGGTTCATCTTGTTATTTATCTGCTCAATGTTTCCCAGAAATATTTCATTAATAATGATAAAATTTATACTACACAGCCTGACAAATGAGATATTCATCATCTGGACACTTGCCTCTCTGGAGTATTTTCCACTACTCCTGTTTTGTTGTTGTTGTTTGTTTGTTTTTTAAATATGTTTTTATTGATTTTAGAGAGAGAGGAAGGGAGAGGGATAGAGAGATAGAAGCATCAATGACAGAGAAACATCGATCGGCTGCCTCCTGCACACCCCCTACTGGGATAGAGCCCGCAACCCAGACATGCGCCCTGACCAGGAATCGAACCAGGGACCTCTTGGTTCATGGGTCAGTGCTCAACCACTGACCCACACTGTCCAGGCACTACTCCTGTTTTGGACATTCTGAAACATCTTGATGTTTCCAGTTCTCTTATACCCCCATGTCTATTGTGTGTGTGTGTGTGTGTGTGTGTGTGTGTGTGTGTATAAAATTATGCCCTTGTCCACCATGAATGCCCTTCAAGACTGAAAGCAAGGTTTGCCATTCTGAAGTCTCCCATGAATTTTCTCATTTTATAGGAACTTCCATAGAATCCCTTTATACTTCTATTAAAGTATTTATAGTATTGTCACCTAACTAAATTTATAATTAAACTAGAGGCCCGGTGCACAAAAATTTGTGCACTGGTGGTGGGGGGTGTCCCTCAGCCCCACTTGTGCCCTCTCACAGTCTGGGACCCCTC
>NW_005366455.1:825473-846803 GCF_000412655.1 Myotis brandtii | reverse complement strand
TTCGCTTTAAGCTGCCTGGCTGCCGGCCGCCATCTTGGCTGGCAGTTAATTTGCATATTGCCCTGATTAGCCAATGGGAAGGGTAGGGGATGTACGGCTAATTACCATGTTTCTCTTTTATTAGATAGGATACTAAATTTCTTCTAGAGAAAGGTAAAGTATGAGTCATATAAAAGTAAAGTATGAATCATGTATATTGACATGTTGGTCTCCCTCAGTAGCTCCTTAAGACCAAAAGCTGAGTCTTCCTAGTATTTGGCTATTCTCAGCATCTAGAACAGTGGTTCTCAACCTTGGCTGCACATTAGAATCACCTGGGAATCTTTTTAAAATCCTGACTTCTGGGCCTCATTCCAAAGGATTTTGGAATGGATTTAAAAAAGATTCCCAGGTGAAGGATGAGGCCCAGAAATCAGGATTTTAAAAAGATTCCCAGGTGATTCTAATGTGCAGCCAAGGTTGAGAACCACAGATCTAGAACCATGCCAGTGACATAATAGGTGTTTGTTATGTATTGTTATATTTCCCCATCAGAAGTCAGGGTTTTCTAATCTCATTTCTCTCTTCTGCTCATGCTTCAGGCATTTGTCTTGCTTTTTCTTTTAGTTAAGGATGAACAAAATAGTCCCTATCTTATTTATAAATTACTCATGAAAATACTTAGGAAATTTAATATTTCCTAAGAAATTGTGGTTTCCTTTATACTTACGGCCTATAGTGCCTCAAAGGAGATGTAGCTATACATCATAATTTGCACTATCCTGAGTTTCCAGGAAAATATTTATGTTCAGTGGAAAGTCTGTTTCCCTTTGCCTCTATGATTAAAATATGAGACACTGAATATAATTTTAATATTTAATTCTAATGTATTTTTTTTAAGATGAAAGAGAGAAAAAGGTAAGAAAAATGAAATTAAATATTGCTGTTTAGAAATTCTCAACCAAAGTGCCCACTGAAAATGTGGATCTCATTTCGAAGGTAAATGGCAGTTGTTTGTGGCCATTTTCTTGGAGAAAAGTAGTTAGTTTCATGATTCTATCTTCAGTTCACATTTTTTACATAGGTTAACTCTAAACTTTCTAACCTAAATATTCAGAATTTCCTCTCTTTGATTTATCTACTTATTTATCTAAAATAAAATAAAAC
Source organism: Myotis brandtii (assembly GCF_000412655.1). NCBI lineage: Eukaryota > Metazoa > Chordata > Mammalia > Chiroptera > Vespertilionidae > Myotis > Myotis brandtii. The sequence goes on along the minus strand of NW_005366455.1, from coordinate 845,657 downwards.
ATTGAAACAGCAAATATATTTCAAAAATTAATATGCCTCTTCAGAATTTTGACTTTCCTATAAATGTATTTTATTTTAAAATTAATTTAACATTTTAACAATGTTTTAATTTGAAATCATGTATTTATTTGCTCTTGGCTAGTCCTATTTGCCTGACTTGTCAATGATGGGTCTATTTTTATATCAAAATGTTTTTCCCTGTGGACCCACCATATAATATGTGCCTATACTTACATTAAGATTTTTAAATATTAGATTGGAATATTTTTCTTTGTAGAAAGCTGAATCACTGAATATTTGTTTACTTGAATGTTTTTTCCAGCTCAATTTTTTACCATCTCTAAAATGTAGAGTAATTGTATATATTTCAGGCCTGGAGAGTTTAGCAAATTTGTGCCACATCATATCAACTTGAAAGTTTAGCAGAATACAAGTAGGAAGCCATAAAAAAATGACCTGGTTTCTAGAATTCACTCCAGGGTACACAAAGATATGTCTGCTCAAAGAAATAAGTTGAACGGCATATGAAGACTGACCTGATTGGGTCAGACCTGAGTTATGAAGGAATTCCAAATGCTAAGAATTCTGCTTGCTTCCTTTTGGCCCAACTCAACTGACAGAGTGAAGAAGACAACTTTCAACTTAACTCAGAATCCCCCTGAGTCACAATTACAGCCAGCAGCAGCACAGCACAGCATAGCAACAGCCTGCCCTACTTCCAGAGAAGAAATCAATGTTTTACATGACTCAGATTTTACTTTTATATGACTCATACTTTACCTTTCTGATATAATTAACTAGATTTTGGACCCTCCATGTATGCATTAGTTTAGAATATTTAAAACTGCATGTGGTACAAATATTTTGCACCCTTCCATTTTTTATTTTAAATATATATATGATTCAGAAGGTTTATATTCATGTGGCACCTGTGGTTTACTTTATTATTGCATTTATTTTATTATCTTGTGTTTTTCAAACACATCTTGCCTTCTGCAATATAGTGTGAGTTACTGGTGGCAGAATCAATATCTTAAACGTCATTGTATTCCTAGTGCCTAACAGAATTCTTGGTATAAAGCTGGTATTTAGTAAATGTTTACTTGAAAAGCTTTTAGAAGGCATAATAAATGAATTGATGATTGATAATGATCTAAAATTAAATAAAGGCTCAATACGTGCTTGTTAAAACAATGTATAATAAATACAGACAGTTCCCAACTTACGATTTCTCAGCTTTATGATGGTGTGAGAGTGATATAAATGCATCAGTAGAAACCGTGCTTAGAATTTTGAATTTCGATCTTTGCCCAGACTAATGATATGTGGTATGATACTTCTCATGATGGATGCTGGGCAGTGATAGAGAGCCACAGTAACCCCTCAGGCACATGATCACAAAGACAAACAACGGATAGTCTACACTGCTGTGTTGCCAGTGTCTTTTGGATATGGTGTTCTGCACACATTTAACTTAGGCTAAGCTAAGCTATGATGTCCAGTCGGTTTAATATGGTAGATTGTCATCAATAGGGCAAGTTTACAAACTTAGTGTCTTTATGGGGATTAGATTCTCTTTCAAGTTCCAACCCCATCCCACCAGTCTCACTGCTCGGTGAAAGAGCAAGCAATCAATGGATGTTAGCGGATTTGGCTTCTCATCCCAGATTTCCCTGGAAGTGTCTAACTTGATCAGATAATTTACTCTTTCTGGCCTCAGTTTTTCAATATTAGGCAAACTATGTACTGACTCCTGTTGCTAAAAATGTTCAAATAAAAACCATAAAATTAATAATAGGTAGCATTTATTGAGCAAATCTAGCTTGCCTGGAATTATGGTTTATTTGTATTATCTAATAATTCCACCAACAGCCTAACACTGGGTTTTTGTGTACTGTGTGTCCATCATCTTCAAAACTATTAAGCACCCACCAACTTGCTTCATAAGAATTGTCTGCTAGTCATGCTATGTGATGGAGAGTGAGTCATTCTTATAGGTACTTAACAATCAACTTGAAAAGAGCAGAGAAGACATAAAACAAATATTTGGATTTTCAGCTTCACTTTTTTATGGCATCAAGGACTTTCTCCTTAGTTTTGCATAGAAGACAAAGAGAAGGAATGCAGGATTATAGTCAGTTCATCAACAACTTTTTCAGCTTAGACTTTGTCGGCATTGATAAGTGAAGATATAGATCCTACATAAACTTACACCATTGTTAAGGACTAAAACAAAAGTTCCTGTTTTGTAATACTGGTATGGATAGTAATAGTATAGGCATAATTGAGTCTACATGGAAAAGGGAACCAATAGTCATGTGCATAATTGTATTATAAAACTGATTGTTTTACTCTTTTCTTGTCTTTGGTTATGCAGCAGTGCAGAATTATGATGAGTTTTTATTGAACTGTCACATTGCATGATGACAGAGCAAAACATATCATAGAGAACATTCTAGAACTGTTGGTGCCAAGCCATTATGAAAATGGAGACATATCTATCTGGCACACATGTATTTTTCTTTTAGTTTTTCCAAGCTTTATTGTTTCTCCTTTTGCCAATTTTTAAGCGTATTTAAAGTTTCCCAGTAATAACTATAACCATGGACTATTTCTATGCTTTGTGATCTTTCTAATACTATAATCCAAAGAAAAACAGTGAGGTTTGCAGTTAGTTGTGAATCCTGAGAGAAAGGGTTCTATTCTACACTTTGAGCACATGTCTCAGGTGGATCTGAAATCATTGATGTACTTCTTTGAGAGCTTGACGGCTCGGAATTATCTGTCACACATTCACATCTTACCTATTACCCACATCCATCTCCCAAATGATCTAACAGTAAAGAAAATTATAACTTGATTTGACATTTTAAGCAAGTGCACTTTTGTCATAAATCATTAATAAATACCCAGGAGAATTTAAAATAAATATTCTAAAGAATTTTAAGTTGTTTACAGACAGAGCAAGAATTAGTCATTGTTTTCGCAATATGAAGTAGGTGTATACCACAGACAATGTGTAATTTTAAACGTACTTCTGAGATGTGTCTGCCTCCCTCAAGTAGGATTAGAGAAAAGAAACAACTGGCATATTCCCAGGAAGCTGACTAAAAGCAGCCAGTCCCCTGATTGGAATCCACTCCTCTTCGTAAATGTCCTGGACTCAGGAAGTAAAAGGTTTAACTTCTATTTGTGAGAATGATGAGATGGCGTATCCAGTAATTGCCTCACCCCTTTACACCAATTATTCTGTAGGCATGTTTCATGTTCTTTTCTGAAGTCCTATGCTACAGGCTTGCCAACTTTAGTGTCTCAGAATCACCTGGTGAATTTGTTAGAAGACCAATTTCCAAAGCCCATACCCCAAAATTCTAATTTGTTAGATTGATGCTGGAGGTAATTGTCTGGAAACACTTGAGGATCTATCGGAAATGGATCATCACCAAAGAGTGGTTCAATTTTATGAGTTTAAAACCTTTTCTGAGATGGATGAAATAGTTTATCTTAAAGGTATTTTGATACCTGCTTGTCACATGCTCTCTATTATGTGTCCAAGTTTAGTTTTCAGGTCTAGTCATTTGTTCTCCTTGGCATTATTCTTCATGGGTTACCAATGGAGTTAGAACTTCAGTACCAGCTCTCCTACCAGGCCTGGAAATTAGGTTTCAAAACCATCCTCCTCTCACTGATGGAGCTAGTGTTGGCTAAACATTTATAGCTAACAGAACCTTTTCCCCTGTGTATATCTGGAATTAGAAGGTTGGTGAATTATTCACTCAATCTTCAACAAATATTCGAAACACAACGGATAGCTAAATGGTGCTTTGTTCAGTTTGTGAATTACTATCATGCTTCGGTTATGAGCATCTTGCTTTGCATGACCCTTTTCATACTTGGAAGGAAAAATGTGAAAACCTCTCATTAAGTACATAGAAAATTAGAAAATGGTTTATTTTGAATAAAATGTATCTGCGATTTACATCCTTAGCTCTGGATATGCCCTGAGAAAAGAAATCCGTCAGTAGCTCCAAAAACAGCAGAGCCGTCAGGGACATTTTCTTCCCAGTATTTCTGCTTGCTTATTTCTTCCCTTTGAATCGTAAAGGAAATGTGGCAGCTGTACCTTATTTTTTTTGTCTCTGCAAGCCTCAGGGCACATGTGCTCAGGAACTGAAGTTTGATACACTTAAATAAATTTATCTGCGCTAATAACAGAAACTACAGGAACTGTCAGAGCATGTCAGACTTTTTTTTTTTATGCACAATATGCAGGCGGTCGATAGATGGAGTTCCAGATGAAAATGCCTCTCTTTTCAAGCTAGTCTTTAAACACATTAAATTTTAATGTGCACATATGATTTTATAACTCTTAGGGAGAACCAACAAAAGTGTGTTATTTGGCCACCCCCCAAAAAATAAGTCGTCATTTTAAAGTTATCATTCGTTTATTAGCAACATTTGCTTGCAGGATAAATTAATAGAGTATTCTAGGGAAGATGGATAAAGGAGAAATACCTTTTAAAAAACTAAGTAATGTTAGTTTTTTAAGAAATCATATTTTCATTAGAGTTGTTAACCTTTAACCTATGTGAAAGTTCTAGAATATTATGTAAGGTTTTATAAAATGATTTATCTGGAAAATGTTAATATCTATTTTGTGTGTTTTTTTTCACTTTATGTATACATGAAGGATAACATAAAAGCTATTATGTGCTAAATAATATTATGTGATTTTCTTAAAAAATGATGCCCCAAAATAAAATGTTGGAAGGCAAAAGGTACAGTTATTATTTGTAATAAATAACAGAATTCAGCACCAAAGACTTAGAATGAGGTAAATACTATATTTAAGTATTAAAGTTTCTGACAAGGGAAAATATGGGAATAGCTGTATTACCAGATTGTCTAAGAAATATTAGAAATCAACAAAATGTGTATTACCTTATTTCTAAATTACAATACAAATTAATTTATTGTATATATCCTATGCAAGGGACAATTATACACAAAAGACAATGTTTTCAAGAGTGGTCTTGCAGATTTGGAGTTAGGATTTGGGGTTGCCTCTGGGCAAGTCCAAATTTGTTCTTATATACAAAAATGTATGAATTTGTGTAAGTATCTGGGCAGGTAGGTACTCAAGTAAAATCTTAGAATTTTAAAACATAGAGCATTATAGTCTTAGGTTTGGAAAATGATTAAGGCAGTTGCATTTAAATACAAGAGAATCTGAATATAATAGAAATCCAATTATTAATGTAATAGGTATTCTACAAATCTGATAAATAGCATTACTGACTGACAGACCTACTCATAAGCTACAAAATGAGTCTTTAAGACCCACATTAATGATCATATCAGATTTTAAAAATTTTAGTAAGTAACTGAAATTTGGAATATACCTGTCCCAATCATGAGTTGAATTTTGCCATGAGAGTCATGTTTTCTGTTGAGTTGGAATTTTCTTTTTTTCTGTTCTTTCTTTTTCTATTTTTTGTTGTTTCTTTCACTCTTTTGCTTGTTTGCTTTCTTCTCTCTTTTGGTATTTCTTAACTGGAATTATCTAAGACCTTTTAATCATTATTGGAAGAGTATTAATTTTACTTCACAACATTAAACATGTATACATTAAATCTACCCCAAAACAAAACTGAAGCATTCTACAGATGTTAAATAAATAAGTAATGAATCTATAGACCATTTCAACTTGGAATTTAATCTGTGGAACAACTGTTTTCATTCAGATCTCCAACTCTTCCACAGTTAGGATTTGTGATCTTTTGCAATAAGGAGAGAGGAGAGTCTTTCTCATTACATGGGAGGAATGGAATGCTAACATTCCTTGTACTTCATAGTTTCCTCTCATAGATTTGGAGGGGATTTGCCTTTATCAGCTTTCTTATTTATCTCACATTCACAGTTTTCAGAGAGATTCAGGTAAAAATAATTATATACATCAGGAAGAAATGATTAAAAGAAGCTGTGATCACTTTTGACTATTGTCATAATGCCATTTTGTAGAGTAGAGCTAAACCGTGACTCCAAAACACTGATTAGGAATTCAAGTGAAATTTACCACAAGTGGGTGGTATTTTAATAATGTCATACTGTGATTATAAGTGAATGTAGCCAATAGTATTTCCTTTGCTTCCAGAAGCTTTTCAGTAGAGCGGAAGGAAGTCTTAAATTATATTTTCTGTCAAAGTAGCTTTGTCAGAGCAATACCAGCTTGACATTTTCTAAGATGTTGTCACTTAATACATGGTTATACTATGTACATTTCAAAAGCCCAACAAATTAGAAAGTGATAGCTGATTAATCTGCATACATTTTAAGGAGTGTTATCTGAATAGTCTTATCAGGAAGTTAGATGATGCATTTTAGATTATAAATTCACTTCATTTGTGTCTCTGATATTAATTGAAACCAATGTGGCCAGCCACCCCTTTCTTTTTACAAAATTAATTTCTACTGATTGATTAAAAAGAAAGAATCCAAAAGTCTGAGGCATTACACACTAAAGAGATCACTTTTTGAATGTCTGGTCTCTTTAAAACAAACTATCAGCATTTCAAGTGGATGATGGCCAAGTAGCACTCTCCTCCATTAGGCATTGTTTTTTTTTAGGTTCACTATGAGGCTTTTCAGTCACTGAGAAATCTTTTCCAGAGAGCCCTGTGGGGAAAACTGCCAATTTTAGCTGGGGACGGTGGGTGCCCATATTGTTTTCTTTACTTTGAGAATCTGTGGCTAGAACTCCTATGGGCTAAAGTGAAAACTTAAGTATTTCCCAAATCCTTTGAGAGGTGTTGATAAACATGGCATCAGACAAAGGGTTCTATGGCCTATTGGTTGGGATTCTCTCCACATCACTGCCCTTCCCTGAGATTCCATGTGTCCGAGCACATGAAAAGCTCTCAGCTAGTGTTACACATGCCTGTGCAACTCAACATTTCTCAAGCTCATGTAAGCACTTTACACTGACGGTCTTCCTCCCAAAACACATCATTGAAGACTAAACATGAAAAAACATTAGACAATGTTCTCATAGTGCAGAATTCCTTGGCTCTACTGGACAGTTAACATCATATGTCAATGAAAGCTAGCTAAGATATGTCCTTAAATGCCAAACACTATTTTTTTTAAAAAAGTGTATATAGATTGATGGAGGTCTTATATTAAAAGGATAGATATGCAAAAAAAAGGTTTGTAAAAAACAGAACCAAAGTGTTACTAATGGCTACCTCTTAATATTAAAAGTAGATTATTGAAAGGGCATTTTTGTGTTAGCTAACCACTACAAATTTGCTCTATCTTGGTACTATTAATATTAGACCAGATTCCCCCAAAGTCATGGCTACTATTTGTTCACTTCCAATCACAGGAGAGGTGACAGGTGTTGAAGAATGGCAGATGATCGGAAAGATGACGCAAAGGCACCTCACTGGACCTCAGCTCAGCTAACGGAGGCTTCTGCACACCCACATTCACCTGAGATTAAGGATCAAGGCGGGGCAGGGGAAGGATTTGTCAGAAGTGCCAATGGATTCCCATTCAGGGAGGACGAAGAGGGCACCTTTGGAGAACATGGGTCACAGAGCACTTACTCAAATACCAAAGAGAATGGGATCAACGGAGAGCTGACCTCAGCAGACAGAGAAACAGCAGGTAACTAAGGGCTCTCCAGTCACCGGAGCTGGTTTGTGCTTTGATGTCTGTTTAGTCTGAAAGTGAATTAATTTACAGCACTGATCCTCTTTCAGGAATGCTAGGATGGAAACTTTAGTCATTCAGGGGAAAGACACAAAAAAGAGAAAAACCATGGGAACTAGCCTGTGGTACCCCAAATTGGTTATATTCTCTATCTCATCTCCTTATTTAGTTTTACCACTTTAATTTTAATAGTCAAGTGGCTCAGTACCTGTCAGTAGTTTAATTCATTGAAAGAAAACACAAATAGTTTGCTATTGATTTTCTTGAATGATATGGGACCTAAATCTGATTGACTAATTAGAAGAATATTTACTTTTTAGGGCAGAAAAGAATGTTAGAGTCCAGCTCTCAGCTTTTAAAAAGAAAAAGGAGAAACAGAAAAGAAAGAAAATCAACACACACACACACACACACACACACACACACACACACAGGAACCATTTCATACTTCCTCAGATAGCTTTTTAATACCTAATATTCAGATATTAGGAAAACATACTATAATTTATTATCAAGTAATTTCTTTCAAAGTGTAATTTCTGTACTTTACTCTATCATTGACAATGTTGTCACAATGGCATAATTACTATATAGTATGAATGGCATAGAGAAACAATACCCAGAACTATAGTATTATTCAAAATTATTTTTATTTTTTCTGTGATTCAGAATTTAATGCATTTGAACACAGTAACTTGCAGACATGCTACTCTAAAGAAGTGTAAGCAAACTACAAGCAGTAAGAAAGGTTATGCCCCCTTCAAAATCATCCCTTACTTATTCAAAGATTGGTTTTCTACATTCCACCCACTAGTCAGCAACACATCGACTGTACACTGTTCAAAAAAATATGTTTGCATTTTAATGGGAAAATATGAAAGGCATTTCAAATGACTGGGGAGAAATTACATAAGTACATAGTGTAACTTTTTTTAATCCACACATTTCACAAATTACTGTTGAGCATTTTCTATGTAGTACAAAATGTGTTAGCTTCTGTGCCAGGTGTGTGCAAGGAATGGTCTCTGAGCTTCACAGAGCTGGTGACCTAGTAGTGGACATGAGACCTGTGCATGCAGTTAATTCAGATACAAAATGCAGTGTGTTCAGTACCAAATGAGCAGTACAGAAAGGCAAAGTGGAACTGGGATTGTTTCTACTTAGGGCCAAAGTTCCAAATTGTGCAAGAAATGTCTTGAGGTGCCATGGCACACTCCCAGGGCTGAGGGAGAGTATTTGAAATACTCAAAGGAAATGCAGCAATTCTCCATCTGTCCAATACTACATGGTCTATTAGCTCAAGACAGTACACAGTTTCAGCATTAGTGCACACTAAATTTCTTTTCAAGGTGCTGTATCTTTGCATGATAAAAACCAAGTACGCTGCAGACATCCTTGTGGAACAGGAAAAGAGGGTAACTATGTCCAATCCAATCCAAGGATTTGAAGAAGCTTTGCAGTGCCTAAAAGGCACATATACCCCATTAGAAAGAAACTGGTTCAGAATGAAATAAAAATATTATTTTTGCCTTTCATCATTACAATGAGGATTAAATGAAGTAGTAATGTGTACAAAGTGAATGGCTCATAAAATAGTATCTATTAATTATCATTATTATTATTATTATTGGTGGTGGTAGTGGTGTCAATATAGACAACAGAGTACTCATAAACAAGGAATGCTTTTCTACAAACCAGTATAATACAAGTTGTAGAGGGTGGGATTTGGATCAGAAACATTAAATAGGAAAATTTTGAAGGATCAAGGCATGAAGAGAGGAGGGCACATTAGAGTAAAATGATTGTGGGGAAAGAAATAATGTTATAGACCAAGATTATTCTTACCATCGTATTCTGTAGCACCTGATATTATACTTCAAGTACTCAATAAGTGTGTTGAGTGAGTGAATAAATGAATGAAGGAATCAATGAATAGAAAAGAAAAAAGGAAGTCCTTTTCAAATTGATGGTGAAAACTATTGAAAAGTCTTCCTTTGTATCTTGGGCTCTCATCAGTTGAGTCTCATGGATTATTGTGAGGTTTATAATACAAGACAAAAATCTCTATAGGGTGTTTGGTCAAGCAGTGGAGAATCAACATCACTCACTATTTCAGTTTTTCAATGGTCCTAATGAACTATTTAAGAATACCTGACAAATCTATTTCTAGGTCAGTGTGTCCTCGTCAGCTTGAAAAAATGATATAAATTAAAAAGAGACTAGTAGATTTTCTTTTAAATTATGGATTCAAGAGCATCCAAAATTAATTTTGATTTCAGCTTGCCATATATCACAGTAATTTTATATTACATTTGGGAGACTGATTATGAAAGCTTTATATGTATGTTCATAGTGACCGAGTTACAAAGAGCCAGCTGTGGATTACCAGGGTGATGTGTTCAATTCAAATTATGGTGTGATTTTAAACTAACCTCCCTTCAGAAATAACAGGCCAAGTATTGAATTATAAGTTATCTATGTGTGGGAAAAGAAAAATGTAAAATATTGTCTCCTCATGCCTATAGAGAATGTTCCAATGATAAATTCACGTGCAATTAAATATCTCTGTAAACTTCAGCTTAATAAAATAATAAATTTTATTATTGATAGTTTATAGGTAAATTTTTCACAAACTACAAACAAAAATAATTCCCAGTTAAAAAAAAGTGTTCTTAAATCTCAAATATATTTTTTTTAAATGCTGTCCTTTGATGATGGGGACTAGTGCTGAATATAAGCTGGCTGGCACGATATTTTGGGTTGTTTTCAAGAGGACCAGGGAGCTATATACTAGCCCACTCTTTTTATTATTTTTTTTTAATTTAAATTCTTTATTGTTGAAAGTATTACATGTCTCCCTTTCCCCCCCATTGACCGTATCCTGGCCACTCCCACCCCTCAGCACATGCCCTGACCCCCCTAGTGTCTGTGTCCATTGGCTGATCTCTTAACCCCTTCCTCTACCCTGCCTTCCCTCTGAGGTTTTATGGTCTGTTCAATGTTTCTGTGTCTCTGGATCTATTTTTGTTCATCGGTTTACATTGTTCATTATATTCCACAAATGAGTGAGATCATGTGATACTTATTCTTCTCTGACTGGCTTATTTTGCTTAGCATAATGCTTTGCATACACTTATAATCTATCAGTATATTGCGTTTCTCCCCTATAAAGGGTATTTCTCAGGGCATTGGTAACTTGAAGCATTTCCCAGTATCATTAGGTCCTTAGGTGGCCACCACATTACTGATTTACTCTAAAGATCTTTCTTCTACTTTCCTTCTTTGCTATAGTCCTCTCGACTTTAGAAATAAATCTTTCCCCCAAGGTTGCTTATTTGTATTTATCTCTATAAACCAGATAAAATGTTAAATGAATTGCAATCATCACATCCCCCCTTCTTCCTTCCTTTATCAGTGTGGGCTTACTTCAACCAAAGGTCTTGCCTCATTCTTTCTCACCCTTTTTCAGTGTTCACCTTCACGCCTGGGCCCTAATAATTTTTAAAGATGCAAGCCCATAGTCAGTTTATCATTAATCTTATGCACTGAGACGTGGGATGGCAGGGAATGCTAGAAGGCAATAATGTTTTAAATTATATTTCTTTATAGTTTATTCTTCTAGATTTTGTCTCCTTATAATGTAAAGCTAATCCATAGAAAGGTAGATTGGATTATTTGCTCATTTGATATAGCATAAGTTTTGATACTTTAAGGATTTTTCTTACATTTATTCATTCAGGTGTTCTTTTTAGAAGCCATCCCACAGTAGCTTTCAAAAATAAACGAGAAGCCATTGAGAAGCTAGCCACTTGGGAACGTTATTGTTATAATGAGAATAAAGCCATCATTTTTACATTTGTTTTCCAAAGTGTGAAATCAGAAGAGTAAAAGCTTAAAATAAACCCTTCTGCTACTTTTCACCTTAAATTTGAAGTAAGAGGAATGCATTTTGGTCCCCACATAGTTCCAATTCTGAGTGAAAATGAGCTTCGTCTTTAAGATTTTTATGTGAGGTGGGGCCCAAACTCATATTAGAATCCATATCAAAATAACAAGAAGATAACTAGAAGGAACCAATAGGGTGAACTTTCAGTCCTCCTCTTTACAGGTTTAGTCCCCAATCAAGATCTCATGACTACAGCCAGCATGCTGGTCTCCTGCTGCATAGACCAGCACTCATTCAACAACCCATAGCACCAGATTGAGACCAGCACAGCCAGCCGCCTGGTGATCCATTATAGCCAAAGAAGACAATCCCTATTGCAAAACTGCCACACGCATGTGCCTCTAAGCATGACAGAAAAATTGTAATTTTATTCTCAGTTCTCAGCATGAATGGAGAAACATAGGAGGCAAATATGAGAAGTTGATAGATGCCAAGACATTGACGTATTTCATTAAATTCATCCTTCCATGATTTTGACTATCCTAAGGTCTAATGCTTTGAACACTAGTAAGAAACACTAGTCAGAGTACAAAGAGCCTTCATGACCATCCACAGTCCACAGCCAGTGCCAGCTCTGAGTTAATGAAAGATTAAAGGGGAGTGTTTCTTGAGTTAACTCCTCACCCCACTCCCCAGGCATGCGTTGTTTCCCAGAATTTCTGAGGAGTCCACCCAGGTCTGTTCCCTGCCAAAGCAGCGAGATCTGGAAGAGCTCTTGCAGGTCACACAATGTTGCATTTCAGAATTTACCTTGAGCTGTGCCTTCCAAAGCCTGGACTTTACCATCCTCGGAACTCAAGCAGCCAAGCAACGAACATACTCCGATATGTCCGTTTATTGCTGCTGAAATTACAAATTTAAGCTTGAAAATACACGATGAAGGAAAAGTTTGTCATCACTCTAACCTTCTATTTCCCTTTTCAACCTTTGAGTATGAGAACCTGCCTTTTCTTCTTCCACTTTCCTTTGCCAACATTCCTGAGTTTGAGATTTACTAGTAAGAGCTGTCATCCCATTCAAAAGATGGGCCCTAGGTGGTTTTGCTCAGTGGATAGAGCATTGGCCTGCAGACAGAAGGGTCCCAGGTATGATTCCAGTCAAGGGCATGGCTGAAGGGTCCCAGGTTCAATTCCAGTCAAGGGCACATGCCCAGGCTGTGGGCTCAATCCCTACTGGGGAGCATGCAGGAGGCAGCCAATCAATGATTTTCTCTTCCTCTCTGAAATCAATAAAAATATATTTTTTAAAAATTTATAAAAGATGGCATATAGTATTTAACATTATATTCATGTACGCAGAGAAGATAGTGCAGGGCCATCTCTTGCAGATAAACTAGAGCTACCTGCATCACCCCCAAGGAAAATCAACAAGCTGGCCTGACAATACAAGAGGCTGCAGATTTTCTTTTCCTTGTTGCCATGCCAACCACTCATCGCTCCGCTGCCATTTCCCTGAGCTCCGCAGAGGCGTGTGCAGAGCAGAGGTATTTAGCATTTAAGGGTGGATCTGCGGAAAAGCACAGGGCCTCCCTGCGAAGCCTCTGGGCCTGGTGGCGCCGATGGATGAGGACAGAAAATGGGGACCTTTTCAGTGTTTTCCTTCAAAAGGTTAGGCATCTGGGGCTAGAAGGGTGAGCAAGACAAGAATTGATAGAAAAGGCAATTCCATGAGGTTTGTATTTGTCACGTTTGCTTTGTCCTATGTGGTCTCTATACCATTTGAAGCATGGGTATGGGTATTAGCTTCAGCCATAATATGTGGCTTGTCTTGTTGGTATATAGAAGGATCTGAACCTAATTGAGGGCTAGCTTGTGTGGAAATGACAATAAGGAATCGCATCTCTTACTCTTGTTAAGGTATGAGCTTGTGCACAGCAAGTATTGCTAGCTAGAGCTTTTATAATCTATTAGAAATTAGAGGAAAAGACGGGCACCAGATAAAGTTGATTGTTTAAATGTGCAATTATAGGGTAGTTCTTCCTGTAAAAATTTACCTCAGATCTATATTTGCTTGCTCTTCAGCCAGTCTTAGAGTAGGATGCAATTGTTTTAAGCCAGTAATTTTAAAATCAAAATATAAGAAATCTTGGTTTCCCTAGACCTCTTTTAATTAAACTTATGACTCAACAAATTAAAATGTGATTTTACTCCTTTGAATTTGAACTGCCTACAAAAACTTAAAGTCATGAAGACACTGTATCTAATACAATAGAATGTGGTATTTAAAAATTAAGATTAATTTGCATATAAATTTATTCCCATGTATGTTTTTCCAGAAAATGCCCCCCATGCACTTGTGGAAATAAGTCTCCTTTCTTTACTGTCTAGTTTTGTGCTAAATGTCAGAACTACATCACATTGAATTTGAATTTTAATCAATACAACAGACTTGAGCCAAGAACAATTCAGATCTACTTCTAAAGTTATTCTTTCTGGCTTGTTCTGTAAATGTAAATGTAATTTAATTATCATTGTATTCTTTTTTTTTACTTGGTCCCTCCTCCTGATACTATATTTTCTAAGACTTTATCAAATTCTGCTGTCATGTTTTATCATCATAATTTTCTTTTAATGTATTCAATTTTTGACATTGTAAAATTCTGCATTTGAGAAGAATTCTTAACATTTTGTAAAATATTTGTAGTGTGCAGGTGAAAATAGTCATGAAACAAGTCTTTTTGGATTCATTTTTGAACTGTCTAAATAATTGTTTTGGTTAGGATTATGCATAATCTTTATCTGTGTCATGTTACATTTCTAAGAATTCTCTCCACTCGAAAAAAATTTTAATAGTAATTTGGAATATGTTAATTGCTCTAATATCTTGAGAATATATTCATCATCAATCAATAACATATTTTTTTGAAAAGTAGGATGGATGGACGGATGGATGGATGATAGAGATATTTAGGTAGATGATTGATAGATAGATAGATAGATAGATAGATAGATAGATAGATAGATAGATAGATTATAGATGGATAAAGATTGTTTGTATATACCCAAGAAAAGTAGTACACCAAATACCACCCTGAGAGGTGGCTGTGGACTTGATTTCATTTGCTGTTGAGAGGTTAGTAGACTGGGGAGTACGTATCAGTCATCACTCCTCCCTCTTTCCTTACCAAGCTACTGAGATGAACTGACTCTTTCCACTTCAGTGTATTAAGCCTTTTCCTCTCATTCCCTCACACTTCACTGCTCCTCAGCACATTACATAAAGCATGTGCTTTGACTGTCAGGGGAGTCTGGAAAGGCATATCAGGAGCAGATGAACAGAACAACTGGTGCTGCATTGCAGACTTGGTAGTTTAAGCATGATCTGACTTGGCATCATGAGTCCGAGGGGAAAAGAACACTGAACCAAATGCTTGCTACCCGTTCACTGTGTGGCTCATCTCACAGAATGAGTCACCAGCCAGCAGCACTCAGAGAAAATACAATTCAAAACCCAGCCAAGCTGATGAGCAAAGAAAAGAGGAAAACATATCTCCTGGGCTCTTGTTGCAACTTTTAACAAAGATGCAAATGCTAGGTGGTTATTAGGACACATAAATGAGAGTTAAACGTTTGCTTTTACAGTTGATTTCAGCATTACTCAAAACTTGAAAAGACATTAGGCAAAAATGGATAATAAGGGATGAGTCAAGATTCAGAGAAAAATCATTTTTAATAGAGATGATTCAGCTTCAGCAACCTGACAATTAGACTCAATATTTTCGGTCCAAATTTCCTATTTGTAAACACAGGTCAAAGCCATGCTGAGATGTGCGCCTCTCTGATGCTTGCATAGGAGACTGGAGCATGGTCAGTCCTCTAACTGAACTAACAGTCTTGTCTTTTGCAAAACACGTTACATTTGCTGTGAAAGGATATATTGGGAAGAAAGTCATGAAAGGATATAGTGGAAGACTACATGCGGTTGTTTCATCATGTGTAGCATGATGACATTTGAAAGAGTGTGTACTATAGGAGAGACGACCAGGAGTCCATGATCAAAGGCCCAGAGCTGATGTTGATTTTATCCTCTCAAATGAATCTCTTCCTTTTCCGAACATCCCCATGTACCATGTTTATATCCTGCTAATGGCATTGATCATATTGAACATGTTACTGAGGTTACTTGTTACTTGTTTTAATCCCCATCACTAGGTTGTGTTTTGAGGTTGTAGTTGTCTGTGCTTTCTTTATCTTCATGTTCCTTTTGGTATATAATGTGGTGCTTATTTTGTGTAGTTGGTGCCAATCAGTAGTTTTGAATTGGTGCCAATCAAGAAGAGAGAGCGTTGCCTGGCCAGGGTGGCTCCGGGATTGAATGTCGACCTATGAACCAGGAGGTCACAGTTCAATTCCTGGTCAGGGCACATGCCTGGGTTGTGGGCGAGCTTGATCCCCAGTGTGGGGCAGGCAGGAGGCAGCCAATCAATGATTATCTATCATCATTGATGTTTCTCTCTCTCTCTCTCTCTCTCTCTCTCTCTCTCTCTCTCTCTCTCCCTCTCTGAAATCAATTAAATATTTTTTAAAAGATTAGAGAGTTAGTATCCATGTTCTGTTTGAGAATCTAAATTACATAAACAAAATGGGGCTACAAAAATTATATCACAGTGTGAGCAATACACTTGTGGGAAAGGTTTCATGACAGTTTTTACTTTGACAGCAAACTTCTCTTTTTGGAAACAGACCCAAACTCCAAGCTCAAATACAACATTTTTTAGGTGAAGGATTTCTGTAAAAGTTGGGAAGGCGTGATTGATAAACTGGAAAGGGGAATGAAAATGAATCAGAAAAACCAAGCTGTTTTTAGACATAGTCTTAAAATCAGGAATTGATCAACCTCTTCATGATCAGGGCTACTGTTGATGACATATTGAAATTGTAATTTTGTTTAAAATAAAAGTTACAAGTCCTGATTTTGAAAATTTCTTTTTTTCATATCTTGTACAATAAATTGACATATTATTGACATATTTTACTAAGAAAATAAAATGAAAATTTTTGAAATCTGATTTACCATATCATGAAGTTTCATATATCTCTTTCATAAGGTTGTGTTTTTTATGCCAAATGAAGCTCTGTGTTTGTAGATATACTATAGCTTTTAGTTATAGTAACATCTGCCTATCTAAGACCTTTCCTTAGCAAAGTTATATTAATTTAATATACTTCCCCCCTTGCCTAAATTTAAATGCTAGGCAGATCCTAAACTGTGGATAGATCCCACCCTCCATCCTATTGCAAAGTCCAGTTGCCTGGTCCAATGTAATCCTACCTACCTAGATAGCATCCCATTCTTACATTTTTCTCAGCCCTACTCTCCATCAAAATTGATCCACCTTTCTCTTTCTGCTGGGCTCCTCCATAGGACGACCAGAGCTATTGCAATAATGAGTTACAGTTTTATGCTTTCTAGATATCATTTGCATCCTGTTATAGCATCAATGTCTTCAAATAAAAGTGAGTACTTTGACAGTTTCAAGTATGATATAGATGGTACCCGCAATCTGCAAGTATTTCTAGAGGTGGGTTTGGTAGCAATGAGGCAGTACACAGAGAAGAGATATAGATTGAAATGTGTATGTGCCATTGAGTCAGTCCTGTCCTCAACACTCCTTAGACAATGTGATGTTTCAAGACAGAATACAATCCAGTTTCTCCCAAGTTTACAAGGAGTAGTACAATTTTAATATTTTTTACTAGATGCAAAAATGAGTGCACAATGCTACATTGGGAAAAATACCACCAACAGCAAAAACTTTAACTAGAATATGATAATATAAAGTGAGACTATATGTACTTCTACTTAAATGTGTTTTTTTCCCGTTTCCAGTTTTACCCTTAAAATTAGAAGCAAAATTTTGTAGTAGGTACTACTTCTGATCTGTACTTTGCTTTTCTAATTACTTTTAACTTCGTTATATAGTATCCTGAACTTGTGGTATCCTTGCACTGTTAGCATTAATTTATTATACTTCCCTCCCTGGGCTAAATTTAAATGCTAGGCAGATTTTGTTCAAGCTCTAAACCCTTCATTTGAGTAAGTTAAGTTGTCAATCTAAATAAATTATGGATTTGAGCATATAGATTGAGGTAAAACAAAAAGAGTGAGGGAAATTCTCCTGGACTCAGGCCCTTGTACAAGTGTATTACCTACCAATCTTAGCTCCACTGGGTTGCGTGTGCATTTGTGAAGAGAACCATATGAGGGACTGTGGATAATTCAGCCAAAATCATTGGCCATTACTGGGAAAAGCTTAAAGAACAAAAGCAAAACATGTCCTTCAGTGACTTTGCCCCATTTCAAGCACAATTTCAATGCAGGAACACCCAGTCCTACTCATCTTTATACCAATCATAATGACTAAGCATAGTTCTACTATCTTTAGTGGGTGCGATACAAAATCTGTCCAGTTTCAGTACCATCATAACTGAACTTTGTGTAGTCATGATTCCTTATCTTAAACGCATTTCTCCCTATAAACTAACTTTACCTCAAATGCCCCCCCCCCCCCATAAACTAGAATTTTCTTTGTTTTAATCAGGAAGTCTTTAGAAAAAAAAATCTGTGGAAGACAAAGCTGGTAGGCAAAGATCGACAGCTGCAGTGTTGGCCTGGGTGACCCTTTGAGATCAATTGGAGTCCTGCTAGGGAGGGGTATGCCTGCTGGCCTCTTTCATGTTAAGGTGCCAGGGAAACAAACAAAAAAACCAACAATCCGCTCTTTTAATTTCCTTCATCACCAGTTGAATACAAGAAATAGTTTCAGAGAAACCATTTACTTTCCAAATTAAGCCAGGAACTTACCTTTTTTCCCTGTGTTTATGAATTTATCTCGGGTATTTGTTTAGCAGACCTCTTCGAACTGCACAGTGCTTTCCTTGTTGACTAGTTTCCATCGGCAGCAGCAATTAGCATCGGTTTCCTAGGCAACCATTCTGTACCCTACTGAGAAAAACCTTTTCTTGACAGGAGCATTCTGTCTAAAATTGTCTTGTTTTCCTTCTTTCACAAGTGTACAGTAGGCTTGTCGTTTCTTTTAACACAGCACTATTATGCCTGATGTTCTTAAAAGCAGAAACATGTACTGGCTTTTATATTGTATATGGTTGAATTTATTATCAATGCCACTTACTTCTCTCTTAACAACCTGAAAGAAATCAAGAAAAATACGTTCTCAGGCTTATGCCAACTTCCTTCCTTCCTTCCTTCTTTCCTTCCTTCCTTCCTTCCTTCCTTCCTTCCTTCCTTCCTTCCTTCCTTCCTTCCTTCCTTCCTTCCTTCCTTCCTTCCTTCCTTCCTTCCTTCCTTCCTTCCTTCCTTCCTTCCTTCCTTCCTTCCTTCCTTCCTTCCTTCCTTCCTTCCTTCCTTCCTTCCTTCCTTCCTTCCTTCCTTCCTTCCTTCCTTCCTTCCTTCCTTCCTTCCTTCCTTCCTTCCTTCCTTCCTTCCTTCCTTCCTTCCTTCCTTCCTTCCTTCCTTCCTTCCTTCCTTCCTTCCTTCCTTCCTTCCTTCCTTCCTTCCTTCCTTCCTTCCTTCCTTCCTTCCTTCCTTCCTTCCTTCCTTCCTTCCTTCCTTCCTTCCTTCCTTCCTTCCTTCCTTCCTTCCTTCCCTCCCTTCCTTCCTTGTTGTTCATACTGTAATTGCTGAGCCTTTGCTTGCTCACTGAGTCACAGCTGGTCCTGATGAAAACACAAAGGCTCCACTTTCAAATTCCAACCTCTGTGTACACCAACAGTGTCGTAGATGGCTCTGAAGCAAGTTGACGTTTTCAGGGCCACTGAGAAAGTTACAACTGCATCGCTTGGTTATAAATCAACCACACAATGTCTATAAATTAATATAACAAAATAACTAAACTAAAATATGTGCTAAAAACCAGGCCTCAGACTGTCTTAAAATTTCTGATCTAAGTAAAGATACTGTGACTAGAAGAGCATAGCATGAATCAGCATCATAGAAAAACCAGAGCACTGCAATAGTTAGAAATGCTGGATACTATGGTACAACCATAGAGTCACATTTACTATATCACTTTTGTTTAAATAATAAGTGGCATGAGCCTGATATATTGTCTGTGAGGCAGTGACCCAACATTCAGGCAAGGAAGTACTCACTGGGAAAAATGACAGAATCATCTCAATGGATGACAAAAGTTTTTAAGTTTTTATCGGCATATCAATCAAACAATGATCATAGACTTAGACGTTAGCAAGACAGCAAGAGTGATTAAAACAGTGTTATGTAATTTAAATAAGCATTTAATATACATTATTTCATTTAATTGTCACAGCACATTAAAATATGAATGCCACTTTTATTCCCCTTAGCATGAGGAATCTGAAGGTCAGAGAGATTGTCACTTACTGACCCCCCGCTGGCCTGGTCACCCCCAACTGCCCCCTACTGCTGGCCTGGTCGCCCCCAACTGCCCCCGCAGATGACCTGGTTGCCCCTAACTGCCCCCCCACCGGCCTGGTTGCCTCTTATTGCCCCCCCCCCAGCATGGTCACCCCAAACTGCCCCCCTCT
>NW_005366455.1:776676-825356 GCF_000412655.1 Myotis brandtii | reverse complement strand
CCCCACCCCACCAGCCTGGTCGCCCCTTACTTCCCCCCACTGCTGGCCTGGTCACCCCTTACTGCCACCCCTGCTGGCCTGGTTGCCCCACGTAGCCTGCTGTTTAGTCATTGGTCGTCTCTCACTAACCCCCTGCCGGCCTTGTCGCCCCACGCAGCCTGCCAGCCTGCTGTTCAGTCATTACTGTTACTGTGACGGCATCCCGGACAATTTGCATATCCCTCTATTATTAGTATAGATTACTTAGGTGAAATGTAAGTAACTTAGCATGGTATTTTTTTGTGTGTATTATCAAGTCGGTTTCTGTGGATGAGAGCAGGTCTCAGTTTGTTTCTTATACCTATTTGGCTCCTGTTTATCTTTCCACCAATATATTTCCTCAATACAAAGAAAAACTATTATTTCTTACGAGAATTCAATTTATCTATTGAAGACTGCTTTGATACTGGTTTTTGAAGTTTTTAAAACAGGCTCTACTTTTTAACCTGCAGATGTTTATTTATATAATGATGACCTGTTATCATCTGTTCCCTGGGTTATATCTTTAAATCCTTTATTTTATATCAGCCTAAAATTAATAACATTTATTAGATGTTATAAGATGAATTATTTTTGAAAAGTTGCTTTTAATGTTTTTCTTCCAACCGATTTTTAGGCAGATCACGTAACAGATTATTCCCAAGTTGTCTTTCATTTTACTTAGGCGACTTGACTTTATAGCTATGTCCTGAGATGTTTTTGTATTACTGTCTCATGACCAGAATGGCACTATTGATAAAAAAAATAACCAGTTAATATTCAAATACTGGTTATAAGGTTCTCACAGACTGATCATTTTATTGACCAAGCCTTCCCCCTTTTTAATGAAACTTTTGTGCTGACTAGGTAGGTATATATCATAGACCTTAAAGATCTAATGAAATACATGGAAATGATGTAAATCCAACCTTGTACTAGTATATACCAACTATGTCTACATAGCAGATGTTTAAAGATGTTTTAAAGATCTTTAAGACATCTGCTATGTAGAAAAGTAGTAGCTCTTATATATCATTTCCATGTGTTTCATTCAAACTTTATCTTCTCAGGTTTTTCTGAATTGGTCTTATGTGCATTGATCCTGTTTAATCACAAATTCATATTTTGAGGCATCTTTGTTAGGTTTTAAATCATGGTATTTATGTAGATCAGCATAGAAACTTATTATAATGATACTTTTCTAAAAAACCGTAACAAAACTCAAAAACATATTTTACGTTAAATCCAAAATGAATTTTCTCTTCTCTTTAAATTTGTTTTCCTAGGTACAAAAACATTACATTTTTTTCTGTCTATGTCAACAGCTTTTAAAAAATAAGCTGCCATACCTATTACTTATTTTTCTTTCATTCTGTGTTTATTTTGCTTATACTACCAATTCCTTTGACTTTCTCCTTTTTCTTTTCCTTTTTATGGTTACAATATATGTATTTGTATTTTTTCTGCAATTTAATACATTTTATTGTACTTTTGGGGGAGAAGACAAAGGAAATGAAATTCTAATTGTATTATTTACTTTCCCTCTTTGCTACCTGTTTTGGACATTTCACCATTTTATTTTATTTTATTTTTTGCTCTTTATTACAGAGGAGGTGTCTGCAAGGATAGTTCAAGTAGTCACGGCTGAGGCTGTAGCAGTCCTGAAAGGCGAACAAGAGAAAGAAGCTCAGCATAAAGATCAGCCTGCAGCCCCGCCTTTAGGTAAATGAGAAACCCTCAGACCAGGGGCTGTGTCTGCTGTTCCCTGGTCACAGACAAGTCTTCATGTTCAAAGAGAGGCCATATCTCATACTTCATTCATCAGAAACCTCTGTTGGGGTGCACTGGGATGTACGGTATTTTCACCTTTCGCAATAGGGTCATTGCGGTATTTGAGTAGTCTTTAAGGTTGATAAGCTTATAGTTAGACTTTTCCCCTAAATTATTTTTAACTTTTCATTTCTAGACCACACGAGATAATTATTATAAAAATAAAGCCAATGCACTTTTATCTCATCGCCCCCATTCATAAGGAAAATGCACTAATGCAGTGGTCGGCAAACTGCAGCTCGGCAAACCGCGGCTTGCGAGCCACATGTGGCTCTTTGGCCCCTTGAGTGTGGCTCTTCCACAAAATACCGACTTCTGCGCATTGGCCACGAAGTTTCAATTGCACTGTATGTGTGCTCCCGCACGTGTTATTTTGTGAAAGAGCCACACTCAAGGGGCCAAAGAGCCGCATGTGGCTCGCGAGCCGTGGTTTGCCAACCACGGCACTAATGCTTTAATTAGATATAATTGTTTCCCTTTTGTGGGTTTTGGTAAATGATTGTCTATATACTATAGTCTTCTTTGGGTCTCCCTGAACCAGCTACATAAAACCTATGGCCAGAGCTTTGTTAGAATTCAATTCTTTGTGTCCCATGTAAGATACTGGTCTTCACTTGGTTCATTTAAGGACGCTCAGATGGCATTTCTCTCTCCTTTGGTCACAAGTCAAATGCCTTTCAGGGCCAAACAAACAGGTAATGTGATGGTGCTGCCAACAAAACACTCTCAGCCATGGGCTTATGGCTTCTACTCTCCATAAATATAGATAGGTGATTGATAGATGATGATAGATAGATAGATAGATAGATAGATAGATAGATAGATAGATAGATATGCTGAGACACAAGCAAGGAAACTTCTCAGGTTCAACAGGTAGGTTTATTTTATAAGTACATAGATGTAATCCATAGAAAGGTATGTTTTTTAAAGCCTGAAAATAGAACATAACCTTTTTTCCTCTTACAGTCTAATGTATCCTTAATATTTGATTTTCTGATCAGTGATTTCTCAATTGTCTATTAAAAATTAAGCAATCAAAAGTCCGCTTTCCCAGAATCATAATTTAAAATATTCTAATTATTTACAATCAAATGTTCTTTTTTAAATATATTTTTATTGATTTCAGAGAGGAAGGGAGAGGGAGAGAGAGACAGAAACATCAATGATGAGAGAGAATCACTGATCGGCTGCCTCCTGCATGCCCCCCACTGGGGATCGAGCCCCCGCAACCTGGGCATATGCCCTGACCGGAAATCGAACCGGTGGCCTCTCGGTTCCTGGGTCGACACTCAACCGCTGAGCTACACCCGGCTGGGCAAATGTTCTTTATCTATTGTTTTTCTCCTAAAACTGAGAGGGAACAGTTATCTAAAACATTGACCTTTTTTGTCTGTGGTTCACTTCTGTTGCTTGAAATAAGAGAAACCCTCACCTTTTCCTTTTCAACCTGAAACCTTAAAGTATGCCATGGAAAGGTCCACTGGGTCAAGGAGCTGAAGAGTCACCTGCCATCCCA
Organism: Myotis brandtii; assembly: GCF_000412655.1. Taxonomy (NCBI): domain Eukaryota; kingdom Metazoa; phylum Chordata; class Mammalia; order Chiroptera; family Vespertilionidae; genus Myotis; species Myotis brandtii. Next base: position 821,992 of record NW_005366455.1, on the reverse strand, counting down.
ATGCTGCCTCTGCTAACTGCTTTATGAAATAAAAATTTACATAATCTTTAGAATAGATCTTACCACTGGCCTTGACTGATGACTATGTCCTTCTGAAATCACTTACCTTCATATGAGTGGTCATAAAGTGTCTTGAGGAAACTTAGCGTTAACTGTAAATTAATTACAGCTTTCAGAACCTTTCTCTTTGGTCCTTCATGTAAAATGCCAAGGACAGAAGATTACTCAGCTCCCACTGGAACATGTCTCTGTCTGAAGGTTGCCTCTGGCTATGACCACTTCATTTTTCTTTTCTGAAAGTACATGTAGATGATGGGTTTTGGTATTAGACTCAGCGGACAAAATGCCATTTAGAAAATACATTATCTAAAATAACTGTGAATAATCAAGGTAACATTGATCAAGAAGTTGAACAATGTTACTTTGTTGAACAATAAAGAATTCTAATATTTTTTCAGTCCATCAAGTCAAATGTAAACTAAAAATGCCTGCCCATGTGTGTTTGAATATATAGTAGATTAGGGCCAGGATGAAATATTTTATTAATTAAACAGGCAGACACAGATTAATGGGATTAATGATGGACTTTTAGCAGGTGTCTGTAATCCATTTTTATGGAGAAGACAAAATGATTATTTTAAAATATTAAATGCTCTTCTTTCTTTTTAGGTTTTCAAAAATGTGTGAATCAGGTAATGGAGCTAAAAATAAGTCAAGTGCAACTTACTATTGAGTCTTTCCTGGAATGTCATAGCGAGGACTTTTTATAGATGGCAGAACTGCCTACACATCTGCTGGCCTAAAAGAATTAATTGTCGTATCTCATTTTTTCATTGTTTGATCTTTAGCAGCTGAAGAGACCGCTAATCTGCCTCCCTCTCCACCTCCATCACCAGCCTCAGAAAGGACTGTCGCCGTGGAGGAAGGTAAGGCCTATGGGACTGTTTCAGGTTTATCTTCTGGTAAAGGGTAAATAAACATCAATCCATCAATCCATAAGCACTGGACTTCAGTATAAGCTAGTCTGTGACCCAGCTTGGGAGCTCTCTGTTTCAAATAGTCAAGAGGAAACAAAGACTTTAATAAACAAATGTATAATCATTTATCTACGTAAAATCAGAAGTGGAGGAATATGGTAAACAAAAAGGGAAAAAGATGCTTGATGAAGGAAATGATAACTTTGTGCTTAAGTTGCTAGAATAACTACAGAGAACCAGTTCACTTAATATAGCATGTTTTGACAATAATGATATAATTTTATCTTACAAGTGACTAAACAAAAAAATATATATTGATGAACTCAGCGCTTCCTTATGGAAGTGTTGTCAGGAATTGTCTGTTTTGCTGAACATTGCCAAGGTCTTCCCCAGGACCTGGGCTGTTGCAAACTCTCAGTAAATGTTCATGAATAAATAAAGAAGTTAATGAGTGAAGCTGATGCAGAGAGCAATGAACTGGAAGCTGAGATCATGGCTTCTTTCCTGCTGAGACCTGTTATTGTCCATGAATCTATTTATGCAATTTATTCAACCTGAAAAGCCATGTCAGCTTTTGAATTCTCATTGATAAAAACAGAGGGATGCCTTTGAAGAATATTCATTCAGAATCTGAGATGAATGGCATCTTTTAAAAGCAAACTATTATTGGTTCTTAGATCAGTTAATTTTTGTGTATTGTTTGAGTTATGGGAGAAAGCAAAGGAAAGCTACAGCTCAATTATTAATATAATTTAGTTTTCATATACTAAAATCAGAAATTTAATACTAATGCATTTTACTCATTTATTTCTTCATTTATTTTTCCTTTTGTTGTCCCTCTTAGAGATCATTTTATTATGTTAGAAATAGAAACATCACAAAGGACTCATTGTCTTTTTATAATTTGTAATTAGATTCAAATAAAATATTCTTTGATTTCCTCAGATTTTCCTAAATTACTAAACTACAAATGATTAATAAATATAATTTACTTTTGTCACAGATTTATAGACCAAAACTTTTTTGTTTCTTAAACTGAAGACTTTTTTCAAACTTACTGCCTGAAATATTGTTAAACAAACTAAATTACTTTAATAAACACGAGAAAATTTGGGGATTTTGATCAGTACATATAATTAGTTTCATAAAAGCCACTGATTATTAATTAATTCTCTGAAAATGTGATTTGATGTTTTAATTCATAGGTTTGAACGATTCTTTTTGCCTTATGTTCATCCATTCATTGAGCAGATATATATGGAGACTCTACAATGTATGCAGTTCTCTTCAAATTCTGGGTGTACAGTAGTGAACAGAACAGACATGATCCCCGTTTGTAGGAAGTACACTGTCTGGTGGAAAGAACAGAAATCCAATAAATAAGCTGACGCATAATTTTGAATTGGTAGTACTAGGAAGGAAAAGAACAGGGACTTTTACAATGGAATAAGAGGAATCTTAGTTTATTGTATGGTAAGGGACAGTTAAGAAGTGGAGCCTAGAAGCTTGAGTAAGTGTTGGTCAAGCAAAGGTGGAGGGAAGGGGCATTTTGGGCAGAGAGGCCAGGATATGCAAGGGCATTTAGGTGGACAAGGGCATGACGTGTTTTAGGAACTAAAGGAGTTTCACGACTAATGGTGAGTGAAAAGCAGGCAGAGTAGTGAAGAATTTGAGAGTAAGCAGCAGCCAACTGGGTTGAGGGACCTGGATTTCACTCTGAATACAGTGATGATAGTACCTCCCTCAGGTAGTTGAAAATGTTTCTGAGCCCCCTACTCACAGCCTTTCAAGGGTCAGAGAATCCTTTTAACCCAGAGAGGGGTATGGCTCCAAGTCTGCTGAGATCACATAATTACTCTTCTTTCTCCCATATGGGAGTTGGAGCAGAAAGGGCCCTAGGGCAGTGATGGCGAACCTTTTGAGCTCGGAGTGTCAGCATTTTGAAAAACCCTAACTTAACTCTGCTGCTGTGTCACATATAGAAATTTTTTGATATTTGCAACCATAGTGAAACAAAGACTTATATTTTTGATATTTATATGCCATTTAACAAAGAAAAATCAACCAAAAAAATGAGTTTGCGTGTCACCTCTGACACGCGTGTCATAGCTTCGCCATCACTGCCCTAGGGTCTCCATCCATCTGGGGATTCATCCAGTGTGCCTTTCAAGTTGGGGAGGGTTATAATGAATATAATGAAAACATAAATAAAATGTAGAATCACATTTACATTTTAGTAACTTAAGTGTCACTATCCAGAGTATAACCCTCCCTTATATTTTAGTATTGCTTTCTCCAGGCTGTTTCAATATATTCTAAGAAAATGTCAACTTACCACTTCCTATTGAAAGCAATTCAAAGATATTTTATTCTGAACATTTTCAAACTTATAGTGCTATTAAAATTTTTCAAAAAATATTGAGCTATACAAAGTCCTAATGATTTGCTTTAGGATAACCATTTTTGAGTTATATATATATTTTTTAATTTTGTTTTATTGCTTAAAATATTACAAAGAGTAGTACATATGTCTCCTTTTTATTGAGTTGTATTTTTAAAGTATGCATTTTACAAGCTTTACCTAATTAATTTAAAAGACCAAGTAGTATTCTCACTTTAAATATGTGAAAGATACATGATTTGGACAATTAAACCATCCCCTCTCTTTTCTTTTTAACCATTCTTAAAGTACGTCTAAAAACTTTTTAAAGTTTGTTTATCAGAAAATAAATTAGTGACAAGCCACAAGATAGGATTCAACTCTTCAATTTGTCAAACCAATTGGTTTTGTAAAGACCCTGCCAAAATTCAGTTAATGTATTGCTCATAGCAGGTCCAGTGGAAATGGAACAAGTGAGGTTTTTGCTAGAGTTTTTTTAAACTGTTTGACGCACCCTCAAAACAACTGTAATCTAAGGGCACAGTGACTGCCACAGCCCAATCTCCTTTTACAAATGCAAGAACTCTTGGATTCAATTGAGTTCAATAATTTTGGAAAATATGCTTTTTATTAATTATCAAACATTTTAAATGCTGTTCTTTACCAAAGGGGGACCATGAAACCTTCCACTAAAAATAACTTAATATGTTCATTACTGTCATTTCTGAGTATTTATTTATTATAATCAATGTAATAATAATTTCCAGAACATGTGCTTATTCTGGGAAACATTTAAAGGGATTTTGATGAAAAAATTAAACAGCGGTCACACTTAGAAAGGAAATGCAGGTATAGTAAAATGAATACTAAGCTAGGTAGGATGTTTTCAAATTAATCTCCTTTTTCTTTTTGGCCTAACCATAATGGTTGTTATTTGGAATTTGGAAGCCCGTGTGAGAATAATGGAATCATCAGAAAACAGAACCAGGAATCTTTCTGACCTCTTCGGTTTACTCCAGAAGTCTAGGGTGGTTTTTCCTATGTCAATGATGTGGCAATATTATAATTGCTAATCTGAAAGCTTTCCTTCCATATCATTCTGGGGCAGCAAACCCACTTGGCAAATGGAGGAGTCCTCAGTCAAAAGCTTGCAGAATGGGAAGGGCTTAGAAGTGACAGAGAACAATGCACCTGGGGCCAGCCACCTGCAGCCACTGGCTGTGGGGCAGAAGATGTGATGCCAAGACAGACTAAAACTACTGAGTCACAGAGACCCCGTGAGACTCAGTCTCTTATAAAAGTGACTTCTCATTTGTTCCCAAGGGAGCTGACATACTAAGTTTGGGTTTAACATGGCAAACCTTATTTAACTCAATATAAATTTTCAAAGGCTTTTCTTAAAAAATAGATTGTATGAAAGCAAATTAAGAAAAAATGGATCCCTCCACTGAAACCATTAGAAGTTTAGCATTCTGAATAAGAGCCATGTAACACTACAAGTTCATAAGACTACCCTGTTCTTTCAAATATCACAGCATTAAAATGAAATAGAATCTTTTGCAGCAAGGGAAGTGTCCCCAAAAGCATGTGTACTTATAATAAAAGAAGGCATTCAGTTCTGACCTTAAACAGCAAAATTAACTGTTATGAAGTGAGTTTACTCTTTCATAAATCTCTCAAGTCTAGCTTTGATGTCAGATGAAAGTAACCAGCAGAGGTCCATGACCATCTGCCTGAGTGCACTGATAGATGCTAACATGTATGGAGTCCAGCATCGTGCTTGGCACACTCTCAGATATCCTCTCATTTACTCCTCCTAGCTACCTACAGGGAGAGATAGTACTCACTCCCACTTCTTGCCCAGGATGTCATGGCCGGTGGATGGCTTATCCAGAATTCAAATCCAAATCCCATTCCCTCCAGCCACAGCCCCATTGCATCCCTAAAGCTGTTTCTCATCTAGGTTCTTAGTGTGGGACTACGAAAACAACTTGATTTTCCTTCAGAGGTGTTTTTTAAAAATTATTTGTTATAAACTACTGGACTAATTTCCTTTATTTTTTTCAAATTACTCTCAAATAAATAATTCATTTATTTATAATGATTATGTATCCCACCTCCATTAGGTATGAACCAAGAGCACCTGCCACACACAATTCCATAGCAAATGAGGATCTATTGTCTTCTGTCACTATCATTGGAACCACGTGCACTGTTTGCTGGTCATGGTCCTCTAAGCATCACATCCCTGACACACCTCTGGGACTTGTAAAGTAGATGGATATCAGGCTCCTGGGTCCTAAACAGAGACTTGGAGTACAGACAGCTCATAGTACCAGGAGAGGACTGGACTTGGCCAGACGTTCTTTATGAAGTTGCCTGGCTCGGGTCCAGACAAACGCTACAGGGAAGCTACTTTTCCACGGCAGCCCTTACAGTTGTTGCTGCTTTTGTTGTTCTCTGACTAGAGTCAACGTTTTCAGAAAGACAATACTGTTCCTCTGAAATGTTAGAGATCTAAAGTAAGACTGGGTTGTTTTCCCATGTTCACTTTCAAAAAGAGCAACAGCAACAAGAAAGAGGAGGCCAAAATCTTCAAAAGGCTTAAACCAATCCAAGGAGTAGTGTCTTATACTACCAGAACTCAGCTTTAAATTCTTTAGTTTTATACTATAGTCTGCTCTACTCCCCAGAAAATAAATGTTGACCAGCAGAGAGGTGAATATGACATTTTCATTTGTTGATTGGCCTTACAATGTGTTGAACATATTGGAAGTTTTAGAGGTAACGAGGGTACCTGGGGAGTTTACAGTCTTGGAGAGTCACTGGAGGAAATGTGAATGGGTGGGACACATGACAAGCCCAGGCCTCATGATTCAGCCAGTGTTGTAGACCAAGTTAGAGCCAATTATTTGCTCAGCTGAGAAACCGTGCCGAGTTAAACTAAGAATATCAGATGTAATTTTAGGCTTCTGCCATCCCATGATAGAATAAGCATCATGGATGAGAAAGTTCTGAGCACCCATCCAGAAACAACTTCCACAGGGCAGTCAGTAAATAATGTGTTCAAAAAGATTAGAAGTATTCTCTCCCCAAAACGTTATTTTAGTATCCTGATGATTTCAGACTTATTTCCAGTTGTGAGCACCTGGTTGCTGAAAATAAGTTACTGCCTTAAAAGTACAGTACCTTTTCAAATTAATGCTCTAATTCTGCATGCTTAACTTTAGAATAGAAACTATACAGTCCTTATTGTTAAAAATTATGAAATTTTAAAATTATTCTCTATGTAAGTCAATAAATAATTATTAGCAAATTTAGTAATCTGACACACAGGTCTGAGATGCAGTGTCTACACTACATCTGAAGCCAAGTATTGTTCATTGTCATCATCCTTGAAGCTCATTAAAATATACATGAATCCACATGTGAAGCTGACCAATCTACCCCTGTATATCTAAGGAAATATATTTAAATAATGCATCTTTCTAAGCCAAGACACAGGAAAGGTCAGAGATGAGAGCAATTCCTTTAGCATTTAACTGAGAAATATGTAATGAGGAGGTTGAAATAGGAAAACAGCCAAGAGCCAGTAGTACAAATTAAACTGCATGGAGTAAAGTCTTGATGAATCTGAAGTCCTCCCTGTACAAAGTTTCAGCTAATTATATCTCTGTTGAGCTTTCAGAAGAGAAATAAAGCACAAAAACAAGTTTAGAATACTAGGGGCTTTCTTAAAACCCTAAACTTTCAATGACATGCAAATGAGATGTTCAAAAGGATGCCTCTAGGACTTAGCATCCAAAGAGAAAACCATGCTGACTGCACTTTTCTTAGCAAGGCGGGGAAGAAAAATAATGCATTGTAGATTTTTCTTAACAAGATTGAAATTAAACATTACTTTCTGGTTAAAATTGGAAACTAAAAATTAAATTTAACAAAAATGCTAACTATGTGAGCATCCCAGATAATTAAGGTTGTGCTTCAAACAGGACTATTTCTCCCCATCATCAAAAAGATCTTAACTACCTTCTTTTTTTTTTTTACTTATAAATAAATTGATATAAACACAAGAGAAATTAATCTACTTGAAAGAATATCTTCCAAAGCATGCATTTGTTTTGTAATGCTTTGTGTCTATGCCAATGTTTCTGTGCTTATTCTGACTTGTTTGAGGGGAATGTATAGATAAGGTCTGTTATGCAGCAGGGTGTCAGTGCATTTGATTCATTAGATCAATTACAAGATTATTTGAGGGATAGTTTCGATTCAGTGGCTCCTGAAGCGTGAAACATTCACCGTCTCCCATCCCATCAGCTTGGTCTTGCTAATCCTTCTCCGCTGTGCTGCTTCTGTGGCCCTTTGTGTCCTTGTGCAGGTGTTGTCTGTCTGTCTGATCTCGTGTCTGTCTTGTCCAGTTCTCCCTGCAGTTTCTTCCTGTGTGTCTGTTTGTAGATGAAGGGGCTGAGGATCAAGTGGGTCCTCTACACAGGTTCCCCAGCCACGAACCTGCCACCAGCGGGAAGAGGCGTAGACTCCTTGTCCCCTCCATCTCGGTGTCTGTGCCTGAGGATGACCCTTCCAATTCCGATGAGGAGTACTATGAGCATCCTTTGTTCAGCTCACAGTGGACTACCTCTAGTGTGCTCCCCAGTGTCCCCGCGCAGAGTGCAGAGGCCCACTTAGGCCAGGAGAAAGGTGAACCAAGCATGGTCCCCTTTTGCTCCTCCTCCCCAGCCCACGGCTTTGACTACATGCATTATATTAAGTGTGCTTTTATATGTGGGGTGGGAGGGATAGGAGCCTGTTTTTTCCATATGAAAGTGAAGTCCCTATATAGCTTATATCCATCCAAAGGCCTCAATAATTTATATAAAAGAAACCTTACTTGAGGCATGTGAGAACTGCCTTTTTCTGTATTGTTACTTCTAAAAAGGAAGCCAAAAAGTGGGGGGCAGAAAGGGAAGAATCCAAAAAGGTTTAATTAAAATATGACTCCCTTCTGCTTCTTGCAAATAAATCATTCGGGAAGAATATATTCTTGTATGCAAACAAGAGAAGATGACCCTGAATATAATTTTTCTTCCTTGGATAGACAGATCAGTTATAAATAGCCATCTTTTTTAGTGCCTTGTTAATATGATAGTTTCTGTATAAGGCAGAATAAATGTTATGGAATAAATGTATTTCTCCACATTGTTTAATTAACTGCAGAAACTACAGAGGCTCTTCCAGGTGACTAAATCTGGGCTCACATCAGTAGAACTAAAGTGAAGGAAAAGATCCACAGCCTTTGTCATTCCAGCTTTATGAAGATGGAAGACCCTAGTTTATAATTGGCTATGCCATGAGCAGTGAGCTGCAATGTGTCTCATTCTAACTAAGTAGTTTTGTAAAGAAAAAATAATTAGAGCTAAAACATTTTTGTTTAGGTGAAGAAATTATTTTCAAATAGGCAAGAATACCTTGCTTAAGTGAAGAGTTTATGTTATACTAGAGGCCCAGTGCACGAAATTCATGCACTGGGCGGGGGAGGGGGGTGCTCAGCCCAGCCTGTGCCCTCTCCTCAGGGAATGTCCAAATGATGGCTTAGGCCCGCTCCCCGCTGCGCTTGCCAGCCATGAGCCTGGCTTCTGGATGAGCGGTGCTCCCGCTGTGGGAGCACACTGAACACCAGGGCGCAGCTCCTGTGTTGAGCGTCTGCCCCCTGGTGGTCAGTGTGCATCATAGCAATCGGTCATTCCACCATTCGGTCGATTTGCATATTAGCCTTTTATTATATAGGATGGGACAGTACTTAATGGGAGGTTAAATAGTTCCAAGGCAGTGGGGATAAGCTCACCGACTATGTTCCTGATAATAAACTTCTTCCAAGAGAAAGAAACAAAAAGCACCAATGACTCAGACATTCTGAGGGAGAACTACAACCTCTACTCAGTGAAACTAAGTTCTTCTAATAGTGTAAATTAAGACAATTAATAAAACTATGTGAATTTTTGAATAAGGAACATGTGGAGTGGAAACAAACATGATTTATACAAAATCATAAAATGGAAGGCTAAAAATTTACATGGATTTGGAAAACATGTAAATTAACTTGATTAGGCTGTATTCGATAAGGTGACATTAGCAGCTATATTAAAAGTCTTTTAGCTGTAATTAAAATCTCTAATTCTAACACATTATAAAATTGCCTTAGTAAATTAGAGTCTGAATTTTTAAATGTTACTCCCATAGCTAAATTATGAAAATGAAAGTGTCTGCATGCTAAATGTGAGGAATAGATGAAGTCGTTCTCCCCTGCCCCCAACTCCAAGGGTTTTAATATTTCTCAAAAAAGAAAACTCCTTTTCTATCTATGTCTTTCTCACAGGGCCATTTAAACAATGTAAAATAGTTTCAGAGGAATTTTTAATAAGAATTTTTTATTAGCAAACTAAAAAACAGCTTGTATATATTTCCTCTAATTTCTTAAGTGGTAAAATCAGATTTATTTTACTGCCATTTGAAGCACAATAACTCATGCCCTTCATAAGTTTGTTTTTATATTTTAATTGTTAACATTTGTGCATGTGATACACACCTTTTGGGGAGATATTTTAGCAGTTTGGTTGCCACTCAGTTATCTTTCCTTGGTGGCTTTGAATGGCAGAAATAACACTTTATAGATGACAAGCACATTGTCTTTCCTATTCAGTGTCAAGGGGAACTATGCATGAACCACATTACGAACATTTCAGGTTTAGTGTTACGAAACCAGTTGTGTCCCAGAGGCAAACTTTTCTTAATAGGTTGAACTTGTCCCTGAGCCTTGTTTTTCAAAATATTTTACTTACTGTTTTAAAGTTTTTATATTCTCTAATATCATATGATGTAGTGAAGGTAAAATAATTTGAGTTAGGCAGTATTTCACCATTGAAAAACTATTAAATACATTATATTTTAAATAGTTTTGGTGGACTTCATGATAAAGCTGTAAAGGTAATTGATTGGATCTTATTTTGAGACCAAAGCTTTTTTTATTCCCAGAGTTCTTTAGCAAAGTTTGCATGTTTTAAATAAAGTAATCAGAAATTCATGTGTAGGGACTTCTTGCATTGGAGAAAACAGCACATGTCTAACGAGTGTAAAGCATTTTTTTTATTTTTCAGTACATCAATGCATCTATCTTTTCACAACCATCTGTTATCTGGTAGCACCATCTCTTCCTTCCAGCAAGCTTCTCACATGTGTGCAACTCACTGCCATTTCCACTAAGTGGTAATAGAGCAATAAAGCCATTTCAGCTCTCAAATTTTAAGATAAATAGCCTTTTAATGAGACTTTAAAAGGCATCCTTATTAGCAGATTATACCTAAGTTTTCCAAGCACTAATTAGTATACATTGCATTAGAATAGTAAATTGCTTATCCAAATGGTAAAAGAAATCCTCCTGAGCTGAAAGTGTGCCTTGAATAATATTTCTGTTGTTGTGTGCATTGTTCTGTGGTCATGACGTCAACATCTTTTTCATCCCTAAGAAGAAGAAGCGCTAGAGGGTCCAGTGGCTGAGGAAGAGAAACCTGCCACTCTTCCTGGGAAAGAGTGTGGGGCTGCCAAGGTCTCAGACCAACCCAAGGGCCTCAGTGAGGGCCAAGTGGAATCTAGTCTGGAGACCCATGTAGTTCCCGAAGAGAGTGCCCCAGCAGGGGCCCCGCAGGAGAAAAGTATAAAAGAGGTCACGGAGGTGTCTCCAGAAGTAAAAACCCCTTCCTCTGCCAGGGAAGGTGTGTCTGTCTTAGGATTTGCATGTGTCTTGTTGCAAATGATCTCTCCAGCAGCTTACCAACCTGATGCCTTTCCAATGCTATTCCATTGCCGAGTCTTCTCACGATCCCCAAACCCATGACCTAGGCTTGCGGAGCGGAGGGTGCGGCTTGCACAGGTGCCCTGGGGCAGCTTGGTTGTCCACTGCTGCAGCTGATTCCTCGTTTTACTTTGCCATGATACAATACGCTTTGCAGCCAGGCTGATGATGCTGTGTGAGCTTTTTGTCCCTCCGCCCCCTCTCATCTCAAATGTTTGCCAGTCACATTGCTAATACATGTATATTTTTATTTGTTTATTTTGGGGACAGCAATTCATATGCTTTTGTTTCAAGTCGCAGAGTTGAACTTTCGCACAGAGAGGCTTAAATGATAGAATCATCTTTTGTTTGCAACCGCAATTGGCTCTATTTTTTTATGCTTCCATGAGGACTGGTTTGGTTTCCTTAAAAGCTCCTGCTGATGCTTCTCATATCATTTCCTTTCCATGGCAGCCAACCCCTTTGGTCATCCCCATATCTCTTGAGTTTTCATTCATCTAATATTTATTAGAAGTTCATAAACTATTTTTTTTCTATTGTTACAACAGGACACACAAGCATATAAGGTAATGATGATCCATACACTTGCTCTTCGAGAGATGACTGGATTTTATTATTTTCCCCCAAAATATTTTCCAGATAAATACATTTGGCCCTAATGACCACAGTGAATTACCTTTAACCTTAAAACACAAGTGAGACTCTGAAGCCTTCTTGATTGGTGAACAAGTTAAAAAAAAAAGAGTCATTTAATTCCTGTGGAGCATCTCTAAAGGCAATACTGGTGGATGCTTCCAGTTGATTGTGTTCCAGGGAATGAGGAATTAGGTGATGATCAAGGAGTGAAAGATATTGTATAGTCGATACTCTTTAAAATTTTGTAACTCATATGACTTCCCAGTACTAACATTATAATTCAGATTTCCTTATATTTATCATAAAGACTAAGTAATATTTATTAAGAATTTTGAATCCATGATAGAAATTGACTTGTCGATTCTTAGGCCATATAAAGTCAATAACAAATATTTATTAATATTGCTGAAATTTAATCTTAATGAATTTTAAAAAAAGTTATTTCAGTAATTGTTCAATACCCCCCAAAGTTGTTGATCAAGATCATTGAAATCATGAACTTTTATTATAATGAATTGACCTCTGCCCATGGCCTACCAATTTATTTTTAAATGAGAAAACAATAAGTTCAGTAGAAATTGGTCCTTTTCCATATTTAGTCCTATATATACATATACATATATATGTATATATGACTTTTGCACCCTAATGTTAGCTACATATTCAGTATTCTTTAATTCACAATTTTTATCTGAAGAAGGAATGTAAATTCTTTCTACTACACTTCATATCACATTCTGTTTAGAAGAGACTAAACAAAGGACAAAAAATATTCAAAATATACTCTATAATTTCTGTATGCATTAATTCACAATGAGAGCTCATTTTAGCAATAGTACAGATATATCTCAATCCTGACATTTTCATATTGATTTTTAAATGGGTAGCATGTGTGCATGTTCCATAGTTTTTCTTTTCACCCTGCCATTCATTTGTCATTTCAAAATATAATTTTAAGCTTACTGCCTGAAAGCACTTGCCTATTTTTTTTAAATCAACCCAATTACTTCAGGTTTACTTACAGCCTCGAAGATGGAGTTCCATGATCAACAGGAATTGACTGCCTCTTTACCTGAGCCATTAGACAAGAAAGAAAAGGAGTTAGAGAATCAAAGTAAGCCTGGTGAAGATCTTAAACATGCTGCCTTAGTTTCTCAGCCTGAGACAACTGAAATGTCCTCAGATAAAAAGGACAGACGAGGCCCGGAAGAAGGAAGAGTGCCTCTCACTCTGTTTGGGCACACTCTGGGTGCCGGCCTAGAAGACTCGAAACAGAAGGCAGAACCAAGCCTAGTGGTACCTGGTATTGACCTCCCTCCAGAAACCCCAGTTCCAAAAGAACAAAAGGACTGGTTCATCGAATTGCCAATGGAAACAAAAAAGGATGAGTGGGGTTTAGTTGCTCCGATATCTCCTGGCCCTCTAACACCCATGAGGAAAAATGATGTATTTGAGGATATCCCAAAATGGGAAGGGAAACAATTTGATTCTCCCATGCCGAGTCCTTTTCACAGTGGAAGTTTCACTCTCCCTTCAGATGTTATGAAGAATGAAATAGTTGAAGAAGCATCATCTTTTGCTCCTGCCCTATTAAAGTCTGATGACAAAACATCTCTGGAAGAAACCAGTGGCCCAGTAACTGCCAAAGACACTTCTAAAGTTGAAGAGCCCCATAAGGATAAACCTTACATAATGGCAGAAGTATCAGCCTCAGAGGCAATTCCCTCACCCAAAGATGCCCACATTCTGGACGTAGAAGAATGTGTCCCAGAGAAAGTTTTGGAAGAAGAAAAAGGAGCAATAAAGCAAGAAAGTGTGCAGAAAAAAGAGACGCCCACCCTTAGTGGCCAGGAATCTTCACTTACTGAAAAGGAATCTCAGCTGAAGCTTGAGGAAAAGACAACCATTCCTGACAAAGAAACCATGCTGAAAGAGAGTGAAGCCCCCAAATCAAAAGACAAAGAAACAGGTGTAATTCAGCCCTCCACAGAGCATACTTTCTCCAAAGAAGAACAGAAAAGCCAACAGCCGACCACATTAAAACAGGAGTCATTCCCTGAGAGTTTGGAGCAAGCAGTTACAAGTTCAGCCATGACCTCTAAAGCACTGGAGAAGGAACCAGCTGTGCTAAGTGAGAAGAATGCTATCGAGGATCTGTTTGAAGAAAAGGTTGCTGACAAAGGTAATAGAGTTGAAGGAGTCGGGGCTGCAACATTAGCTGAGCTTGACATGCCATTTTATGAAGATAAGTCAGGAATGTCCAAGTACTTTGAAACATCTGCCTTGAAAGAAGAAGTGACAAAAAGCTTCCAGCCAGGAAGTGATTACTATGAACTGAGTGACACAAGAGAAAGTGCCCAAGAGCCTTTTGATACTGTATCTCCCATGCATCAATATGGTGACAAGGGACTTCAGGCAGGTAAAGAACCCCAGCCCGGTGCTCCAGCACAAGAAGCAGGGTATAGCACTCTTGCAAAGAGTTATCCACCTGATTTACCTGAGGAGCCCAGTTCTCCTCAAGAAAGAATGTTTACTATTGATCCAAAAGTATATGGGGAGAAAAGGGATCTCCATAGTAAGAATAAGGATGATTTGACACTAAGCAGGAGTTTAGGACTCGGTGGTAGGTCTGCAATAGAACAAAGAAGCATGTCAATCAATTTGCCCATGTCTTGCCTGGATTCCATAGCCCTTGGATTTAACTTTAGTCGGGGGCATGATCTTTCTCCTCTGGCTTCTGATATTCTAACCAACACCAGTGGAAGTATGGACGAAGGGGATGATTACCTTCCAGCCACTACCCCAGCAGTGGAGAAGGCCCCTTGCTTCCCAATAGAAAGCAAAGAGGAAGAAGAACAGATACAGGGAGAAAAAGCTGCCGGAGAGGGAAATACTCAAGTCGAGACAGTGTGTGAATCGCCATTCCTAGCCCAAGATTATTACAAAAATGGTACTGTCATGGCCCCTGACCTGCCTGAAATGCTAGATCTGGCAGGCACAAGATCAAGACTAGCTTCTGTGAGTGCAGACACTGAGGTTGGCAGGAGGAAATCAGTCCCATCAGGGAATGTCATTGAGGAGAATCGTACTGGCTTGCCCCCTGTCACCGATGAAAACCACGTCATTGTTAAAACGGACAGTCAGCTCGAAGACATGGGTTACTGTGTGTTCAATAAATACACAGTCCCACTCCCATCACCTGTTCAAGACAGTGAGAATTTATCAGGAGAGAGTGGTTCCTTTTACGAAGGCAGTGATGATAAAGTGCGAAGAGATGTGGCCACAGACCTTTCATTGGTTGAAGTAAAATTGGCAGCTGCCGGAAGAGTCAGAGATGAGTTCAGTGCTGAGAAAGAAGCATCTCCACAATCAGGACTGAGTAGGGAGTTTGATCAGGAGAGGAAAGCAAATGATAAGCTGGACACTGTACTAGAAAAGAGTGAAGAACATGCTGATTCAAAAGAACATGCCCGGGAATCCGAAGAGGCTGGTGACAAAGTTGAAACATTTGGATTAGGAATAACCTACGAGCATGCTTTGGCCAAAGAACTGACAGTATCAAAAGATGCATCACCTGCCATGGCTGAGAAAGGTCTCAGTTCAGTGCCAGAGGTAGCTGAAGCAGAACAATCCAAAAAAGCTGGATCAGAACTGGATTTTGTTGCAAAGAAAGCTGAGCAGGGTCACTTAGATGTTAAAATCAGCGAGTTTGGACAGATGGCCTCAGGGCTAAACATAGATGCTGCAAAGTCAACAGAGCCTAAATTCGAGGCTACACAGGACCTCACTCTCTTATCCGGGACGCCTCAGGAGGCAGGTGTGTTTATGGGTGTTGAGTCAGGCCACATGAGAGAAGGCACCAAAGTCAGTGAGACAGAAGTCAAGGAGAAGGTGGCCAAGCCTGACTTGGTACACCAGGAGGCTGTGGACAAAGAAGAGTCCTACGAGTCCAGTGGTGAACACGAAAGCCTGACCATGGAGTCCTTGAAGCCCGAGGAGGGCAAGAAGGAAACCTCCCCGGAATCTTCTCTAATTCAAGACGAGATTGCCATCAAATTGTCTGTGGAAGTCCCTTGTGCACCTGCTGTGTCAGAGGCCGAGTTAGCTGAGGATGAGAGAGCGGATGTCCAGTTGGAATCTATTCAGCCACCCAAAGAAGAAAGCAAAGAGACCCCAGGTATCTCCATCACACCCTCTGATGTTACAGAGCCGTTGCTTGAAGCCGTCGGGGCTGAACCAGCAGAAGCTCAAAATGAGGAAGAAGAGATAGAAGCACGGGGAGAATATGATAAACTGCTTTTTCGCTCAGACACCCTTCAGATTACTGACGTGGGTGTCCCGAGTGTCAGGGAGGAATTTGTGGAGGCCTGCCCAGGTGAACACAAAGGAGTGATAGAGTCTGTTGTGACCATTGAGGATGACTTCATCACTGTAGTGCAGACCACAACTGATGAAGGCGAGTCCGGTTCCCACAGCGTGCGTTTTGCAGCCCTGGAGCAGCCAGAGGTGGAGAGGAGACCATCCCCTCATGCCGAGGAAGAGCTTGAAGTAGAAGAGGCAGCGGAAGCCCAGGCAGAACCCAAGGATGGCGCCCCCAAGGCTCCGGCTTCCCCTGAGAGAGAAGTGGCTGGGCTTTCAGAATACAAGACGGAAACCTATGATGATTACAAAGACGAGACCACCATTGACGACTCCATCATGGATGCTGACAGCCTCTGGGTGGACACTCAAGGTGTGCTATTTTTTTTTTTAATTTTCTGCTCCCAAAGAAAATCCCATAACCTAATGGATTTTTTTTTCATTTTAAACATTTAAAAACGCCCCTTTGTCTCTTTATTTTGCATTTTGTTCAATGGATGAAGGCTTCTGTACACTTGTTACTAATGTTCTTCTTGTTGTTCTTGTTGTCATGATTTGCTTTGATTCGCAGATGATGATAGGAGCATCATGACAGAACAGTTAGAAACTATTCCTAAAGAGGAGAAAGCTGAAAAGGAAGCTCGGAGACCATCTCTCGAGAAACATAGAAAAGAAAAGCCTTTTAAAACCGGGAGAGGCAGAATTTCCACTCCTGAAAGAAAAGTAGCTAAAAAGGAACCTAGCACAGTCTCCAGAGATGAAGTGAGAAGGAAAAAAGGTTCATTTAACAATCACTTCTTTAAAAATGTTTGTGAAGTAATTCGTTATTACTCTTTTTATAGAAGAAACTTCTAACAGTGGTAACTATGTAATGAAATTTTGTTCGGTTTTGCTCCAAGTGTTTATTTTCTCCTGATGGTGTGCTTTTTGTGTTTTCTTATTCATAGCAGTTTATAAGAAGGCTGAACTTGCTAAAAAAACAGAAGTTCAGGCCCACTCTCCCTCCAGGAAATTCATTTTAAAACCTGCTATCAAATATACTAGACCAACTCATCTCTCCTGTGTTAAGCGGAAAACGACAGGTGACTGTTCAATTCTGCAATGTGGCTGGCAAACATAGACATGTTTTGTTTTGTTTTTGTTTTTTAAATTTCATTACCGTAGCAGCTTCTTCATTTTATTTTTCTTCCAAAAATATCTCAGTAGTCGTGAACGATTTCAGCTATTACGTGTCTTGTATCATTATTCTTTTTTTTTTTCCCTCCCTGCAGAAGAGGTCATGACCATCTGTTTCTTTGTCATGCTCAGACTTAACAGTGATTGTATCTTGGCATTGTGCTCTAGTGTCACGTTCTGGGGATTCCTATTTTCATTCTGTGTGTTTGGTTAGACGATGGCGATGAATATAACCGTGGTATGCATTCTCATTATTTTGCTTATTTATCTCCCTCATGCTTAAACCCATACGTATTTGTCCTATTTTCTAAATTGTTACTGCCAAATCTGTTACTGATGTTGATGAACTTACTAAAAACCACCAAGAATGCATAGTGATTTAGAGATTGAAAATGAAAAGCAAATCTGAGTTAAAATAGTGGTTGCAAAATTACTTTGCTTTGGATGAAAGAGGGGGAAGAAAAAGAAAATGAAATTATCTGGTAATCTCCTCAGATTTTATTTCTCAGATTCGCAAATTATAAAGGTTTTTCAATCTATTGTATGTATCTCTCAGCTGACATTTCACCATTGGGCTTTTCTTAAATGTGTTGGGTCCTATATAATTCAGTGTTCAGTAATCAAAGATAAAACTCTCTCTCCCCACAACATTTCTTAGAGTTTAGGTGTATTTCTATTTTACTGACTTCTTATTTTTTTCTTCTTCAAATATACTTTTTTTTTTACTGTTGAAAAAGTGATGGAGTGAAGGAGCACAGCATGTTACAAATCATATAAAAGCCATCAAATATCTATAATGCAAACTCCATTCCTAAATTATAGTATTATTTATTTAAATGTATAATTATACTATGATAATCTTAATTTATGATATATTTCATTTTAGCATTTGTTAAGTGGCATACTTGCAGTCTACAAAATTAGGTATCAGATTGCTAAATCGGGAAGGAATATTTTGCTTTCCATTATACATTAGACGTGCCTTTTTATAAACATTCAGATGGATTTAAATGTTAAGAGCAGCATTAACCTTTATAAAAAAAATATCCAGGTTATTGATGGTTTTGTGGTAGCTGCTAATAATCTCAAGTATTTTGTATTTGTGTCCTTCATATCGGAATCGTTTAATGTGCTTTTCTTCAAGAACTAGTCTCAAAGGTGGTATTTGAAAGTGGAAGACTTCTAATTGTGCACAAACACTGATAATAAAGATTCAGGATGAGAATCTATTTAATAGTTAGGAATTGACATGCCATCTCTAAATCTTATATCCACATATTAGATCATTTTTCATTAAACCTTCAATTTTTCTTCTAGTTAGCCAGATACTTGGGCAGGCAGAAACTCTTGGTTTGGGCATAAAAATCCTTTATTCTACCTGAAAGGATGAAAGAATATATCAGGATTGTGGAATTTCAGAGGAAATGTCAAATGGCGTGGTGAAGTACCTACATGTCATTTCTATTCAAGATCTTTGTACTAATTAGGATCTTCCTTAGTTTATTCAAAGGTTAATACTCAAGCAGAAAGCATACACCAAACAGGGTGACATTGGCTTGTAGCAAACTCTATGGCACAGAAATTTGAAAAAAATAGAAATAGTAAGGATACATCATTTCCACAGCTTCTTCCTAAAAAAAAAAAAAAAAAAAATCAGTTCCAGAATCTGTGAATAATCTTACTAGCCAATCCTAAATAGCATGTAGCATATTGTAGACAGTTATTATTTTTGTGTTAGAGCTGCAGATGGCATAAGGAACTTTCTGAAACTCATTTGAAATGCTTATAAGGATAAGTATTCTTCTGCCCCCCACTGGGGATTTCTCTTTTATGAAAGAAAATTAAGGAGGAAGTAAATATGCAAGCTTGCCTCTTTAATTTTAAGCACAACTTTTAAATGCAGATCATTTTCCAAAACACAAAGGATTGTTTTCAGTCATGAGAGATATTTAAAGTCAAGTCAGGTAAGTCATCGACAGAAAATACGCTGGAGATAATGGAGTTTTAAATTGACACCAGAAGTATAAACGAGTAGCAAGAAAAACAGCAGTAACAGATGTGGTAATGATTTCATTCAGTAAGTTCATGTGTAGGGCATGTTCTATATTACCGAAGTCGAAGCTCTCTCATGTTTTCTCTCTTTGACAACCTCTTTTTCTTCCCTTCTCTGCTCATGTGATATGTTTCACATCGATCAAGTGTGTCATTCATATTGTGAAGTGAAAGGGTGCAGAGGGAAAAGGGGTTGGCTGACCAAGAGAGTTTGGAATATGAAAGGCAGAAGTACCTGAAGGTATGCCAATGGCTACAAAAAGAGGGTTTGGGAGTCTTCATGAGCTCTCTTTTTTATATCATGCCAACCGGAGAAACCAGCCAGTCCCCTTTTCCTTAAATTCCATAGCATTCAGATTGCTATTCTGTGACTCCCGTTCTAAAGGATCTATCCTCATGTAGTAGTGATGTAAAGATAACATTAGTAACCAGTAGAAAATTATTTGGTGTGCTTACCTGTGCTTTGGTAAACCCTGGGCTATATTAATGAGCACACCGTATAGTGGAGTGTTGTTATTATTCAGGTTTCTTTAGGTTACTGAGTTTGAGTCTCAAAATAAGCAAAATTTTGCTTTGCATTAGGCTGTTGACACAACTGACTGTCCAAAGTGTATTGAGAAAAGCATGTGTGTGGTGGTTAGCCATTAAGTTTGGGGTCATCTGTGTCTTCTCTCTCCCACAGCAGCAGGTGGTGAATCCTATCAGGTTCCCAGTGTATTTAAACAGGCAAAGGACAAAGTCTCTGTGAGTAAAATAACTTTTTCCCTGTTCTTCACTTGTAGCTCCTCTTGGTATTAGTGGCCATGTTTTACTAACTTTAGATATAATTTAGACTTTAGCTGTTTACTCTTAGCTGTCATTGTAAATCAGAATGATTCTGGGTGGCATTCGGGCATGTCTTAATGTCTTCTGGGATGACTTGTCCTTGGTGAAGGCTGCTCTTTATTAGGAAGACAAAACATATGAAACAGCACAATGATCTGGTAAAAAGGAGGGAGCCCAATTATTTATTTCTCATAGATTCAAGATAAACCATTATAATCAACACAAAATTAAATTTTATAATACATATTTATTATGTCTATCTACCAAATAAGAATCTGAGCAAATTAAGCATGTAGATGAGCAAAAGTTAGTAAAAATATATTATTAACCCCTTTATCTAAAGACAACTACAGTTACCATTTTGATGTAAAATCTTTGTTTTTTTCTACACATTTGTAGGTTTAATAACAAAAGCACAGCGTATCAGTTGTTTAATTAAACAGTAAACAGAATTCCATGTCACTGAACATTCTTATACATTCTCTTAATGACTATATCACATTGCATTTTATTTATTCATAGTATATACTTAACTCCCTATTATTCAAACTATATTTTTGTTAATTTTTAGCAATATTACTATGCAGAAATCATTTTTTGCTCAATCCTATAAATGCATCCCTGTGCATTCCCTGTAGTGAAATTATTGTTTCAAGAAGAAGGTCCATATTTAAAGTTTTTGATCGAGATTATCAGATTGTCCTCCATTAAGAGTCTACTGACTTTTATGTCCAGCTGTATATAAAAGTGCCCACGTTCACCATGGTTACTAGTTATTCCTATACTTTTTCTATATTTCTCAAGTTATGAAGATGAAATATCTTATTGTTCTAATTTGGTTGTATTGATGATATTTAACTTCTTTATATGTTTAAAAATCTTTTTTGTTTTTATTTTATGAACTTTATTTTTATATTATTAACCATATTTTTAAAACTTTCAAAAGACCTAAGTCAACATGACTTTTCTTATTGAAAGAAAAATTGTAAAGAGTAGTAATAAAATCCTAAAATTACAACAGATCATTTGAATTATGTTAATTAGTAACATATCACAGTGTTCTCAGCCAACATGTATGATGCATGAATCACAATTCTTTGTTTAGCTTTTTAAAAACAAGTAAGATTTTAGACTTCCACTTTTTATTTATTGTGAAAAATAGGAATTCATTTTTAATGACAGCCAGACTTTTATATAATCCTGAACACAAGGAGCTTTATGTTGATAAAAACATAAATAGATATATATTTATTTAATTTTTATATAGATGTTTATAGTCTTGAACATATGGCAAGCAACAGAATCCATTTATTGCTTTGGTAAATATTAGTGTTTATTTTGAAAACACTGTGATTTTAAGATTTGTATATCTTCACTTTCTGTTTCTGATGAGCAACTAGTCAGTTGTGGTGTTTAAGAGCAGGGCTAGAACAGACCAGGCCCAATATTAACTATATTACCTTTTCTTCCTGTGTCTTCATTTCCAAAAAATAATGGAAGGAGTAAAAATTCCTATATCATAAGTTAACTGTAAATATTAAATATAGTAATTTTATAAAATAGTGCCTAGAACATAGTATTTAACAGTGATAGTTGCTATTATTGTTGTTGTTGTTGTTATTATTATTTGAAAGGTGGAAATCTTTGGCAGCAGATATGGAAAGTAAATTTGAGCTTTCCCCCATTAGGGAAAGAATGTTTCCATGTACATTGTTTGAAAAATGTTTAGGAAATTTTCTTAAAGTGCCTTTGCCTTTAAATAATTCAACAGGAATTGACATTCAATGCTTACACGTAAGACAGAAACCATACACATCTTCTGACACAAAAATGAACCTTTTTCCCTTGTAAATACCCATCTCATTTTTCTGAGGAAAATTAGACCACCATTCTTTCCAGCTGTTTTTCATTTAACATCCCTCTTTTTCCTTCCTTGTAACCTCATTTTTTTCTGTTCCCTAAAACCCTAAGATAAACTTTTATTTTTCTTTGATATTCAGTACACCCATCAGAACAGTTATCTCCAATTTTTCAATTGACCTTTATTGTGAACCTGACCGTAAACCTTCATTTCATTTTGATTTTTTGTTCATTTTATTTTGTTTTTAGCATCAAATTAATAGTTTTCTTTTATAATTTGTGGCAATTCAGTCACTCAGTTTTCTTTCCTATATTCACACTTTTGAAATTCACTATTTTGTGGGTAGCATCAATAAAAATTAAAAATGACTTCTGCTGACCCTGTTAACACTTCCCAGACAAGGTGCTGGCTCTGTAAAACAGGAAGTGAATTGTGCAACCAGTGACAAGTTCTGCCTGTTAAAGTGGCTACAGAAACTTGAGATAAAAAAAAAATCTCAGTTTCAAGTGCTATTTTTAAACAACTAAATCATATTAATTATTTGAAGATAAAATATCCTTGGCTTTGTCATACTTGTCTGCATATTTAATAGAGTTTCCCAAGAGACACTGGGCATGCCAGCATAGCTTACTTTCAAAACCATTGGCATCCAACCCACTTACTTAAACTTGCCCACAATCTCTCCCTGGGTTATCAACACCTACAAATTCAGTCTTGGATTTTTATGGGCAGTCTCTTCAGTGCTGACTTTCATTTTTGGAATTTATAACACATCATACAAACTGTGGCCCATGAGTAAAAATGTTATGAATTGTATGGCATAACTTAATCCCCAGTTTGCATTTTACTCATAAAATAAACTCATATATAAACTCTGAAGTTTTCTGATGAAATTAATGTATATAATCTAAAATATATATTTTCTCAACTTAAAAAAATTTTAATTATTAGATTTTAAATATACCTTATTTTTTTGTTGTTGTTTTTTTTTAATTTCAGAGAGGAAGGGAGAGGGAGAGAGATAGAAACATCAATGATGAGAGAGAATCATTGATTGGCTGCCTCCTGCATACAACCCACTGGGGATCGAGCCCGCAACCCAGGCATGTGCCCTGACTGAGAATCAAACCTTGAACTCCTGGTTCATAGGTTGATGCTCAACCACTGAGCCACACCGGCCAGGCTTATACCTTGTTCTAAAGTTCTTGAAATGTGACCACAATATTAGTTATATATACATCTTAAGAGCTATGTTTATCAAAGGAACAATTCCAACAAACTCACAAGATAGTATCATCTAAGATAGTATCATGTAAGATCTATGGATTAATCAGAGACTTTATACATAGAATGCATAAAGAATACTTTAATCTATATTCTCATATGTGAGTATTCCTAAGTTTAAAAGAGGTGTTCAATGAAAATCTCTCATTCTCATATAAATATACATCTTTGTCATCATTTATAACCATTTATCATGTGTTCTTATTAAAAATATACATTTAATTTTTTATATGTTTATACATTTTTAAATTTTCCTTTTATTTCATAGTTTGGTTTATTTTGTGCTTTTGTTTGTTTTCTTTCATGGCTAGAATTCTACCTTGTCAAAGATTCCTGCCTTACAGGGTAACACAAAGTCCCCAAGATGCAGCTCAGCCTGCCCTAGTCCAACTAAAAGGACTACATTTTCTGACAGTTTTTTAATACAGCCCTCCTCAGCGGGCTCCACAGACCGTTTGCCATACTCAGAATCAGGGAACAAGGTAAGGCAGCAGGTCAGTCAAAGGCGCAGAAAGGAATATAATTTGGGAAGAGGACAGGATTTAATAAATGAATGAAAGCAAACACTTTAAATTCTGACTGGGGTGACATTTAAATAATAGACCTTTATGAAAAAACAAATACAAATTAAAAGCTTGAGCAGCTATGAATAGTCTAACCATTAAAAAACTAGAAACCCATTATTAATTTATTATTTATTTGAAATTTAACAAAATTTCAAATGCAAACAAAATATATTAAACATATTGCATGTAGCATATTTTATATATATATATATACAATCTAATATATATATTGCATAATCTAATAATACCAAATTATATTATATACTAAAGGCCCGGTGCACAAATCCGTGGATTCGTGCACCGGTAGGGTCCCTCGGCCTGGCATGTACCCTCTTGCAATTCGGGACCCCTCAGTGGATGTTGGAGGCCTGGTGCATGGTTTCAGCCCAATCCCCACAGGCCAGGCCGCGGGACCCCACTGGTGCAGGAATCCATGCATCAGGCCTCTAGTATACATATAAGATTTTTGGTTAATCTCTTCCCGCCCGCCACCCCACCCCCGCTCTTCTCTCTGAGATTCATCAGACTGATCTATGTTTCCATGCCTGTGCATTGAGCATCTGCCCTCTGGTGGTCGGTGCGCATCATGGCTACCGGTTGAACAGTTGAATGGTCAGATGGTCGCTTAGGCGTTTGTATATATATAGACAATACAGTAGAGAGTTTGGATTTGGCATCAGACACATCAGGATTTAATACTAACCTCTGTTACCTAACAACTTGAAAAAATTATATAAACTGATTAAACCTGTCTCCTTGGCTATAAAATGCATATGATTTTTGTGCTGAGAATTAAATTATAAGTGGATATAAAAGTGCTTCCAGTTCCTATGACATAAGTGCACGATGTATGCAAGGGTCATTGTTAGGAATATTATGCATGCAATGCCCTACTGCCATTCCTTTCTGATTAATAAATTATCATGCTAATGTAGATTTTTCAGTAAAATTATTAATTCACTAAAATTACTTGAGTAAATTCATTTTGCCTATATTATCAATTAGGATTGGAACTTCATAATCAATTATTAACACTAAATCCAAAGTAATCCATTTTTAACAAACCTCTAGGCAAATATGAATTCTAAGTTTTGAAGTAGAAATGCTTATAAGCATGTGAAATTCAGTAGTGTGTATTAAAGAAATTAATCTATCAGCACAGGAGGAAAAATAGCCAGATCAACGTAATCACCTTGTATAATTAAAAATAAAGGTTCACAAGAATCCAACGTTCTTTTGTCCCCCCCCTCACCCGCCGCCCCACCATCAGGATGGAGTAACCAAGAGCCCAGAAAAGCGCTCATCTCTGCCAAGACCCTCCTCCATCCTCCCTCCTCGGAGAGCTGTATCGGGAGACAGAGACGAGAACTCCTTCTCTCTCAACAGTTCCTTCTCCTCTTCAGCACGGCGGACCACTAGTAGGTTCTTTTGGTTTGTCTTCCTTTCTAATCATGTTTCTAAAATCCCATAAGTAGAGCAGAACTTACGTATGTATGCCTTACATTTGTCAAAACGTGCTTTAAAATCAGATTGCATTTGTCCTGAGGATCAGGAAATTTAGACTGTTGAGGGGTCCTAAGAGCTGTTTGAGTCAAAACGATTCATGGCGGAAATGAGTACATACTGCTTTGTTATTCATTAAATGGGATTGGGACAAAGTTGTTTTTCTCAGAATATATTTCCCTCTTCTTTCACATTTAGAGTAAAAATAAATTTGAAAGAAGTAATTAAGAAAACCTGTAGTCGGGTGTTTAGAAAATATATAGCTATAGAAAATTAACCCTTAAAATCTAACTGGAAAGTCAACAATCAAAACCTAGGATCCTGCTCAATTTGTTTAAGAATTTGCCTTCCAATCAGGCTGTAAACAGAGCATGTTCTGTGCCAGAGCTTCCGTTTCTTTAGACTGATGGCCCATCATGTACTGGTTGGTAGTTATCACCGTGTATGTAAAGACTGTAAAAATGTTCTAATCATTCATTACCTTCTTATATGTTGTGTTGCTACCAAGACTATCTAGTAAAGACTGGGTTCAAATTACCTTCACAAATATGTTTCTATTACACCAAAAATAGCTACCATTTACTGAGACATGGAGATGCTAAAATCTTAAGACACATTTTCCACGCAATTTAATTAACAAAGCTAATGGTTAGGTATTAATAACCTCACTAAATCTTCTAATGAGAAAACTGACCTTTTAGAAAGTGTAACTTGTCCAATGCTATACAGCTAGTAAGTGGTTGAATTTGGCTGTCAGCCCACTGATCATTTCACAACCTGTCCTCATAAAGTCTTCTCTATATTTATTTGGAAGAAATAGTTCCAGAGAATTGCTCTATAGAATCCCTTGGAAAATCGTACAGTATCTCTGTAACTTAAAAATCATTACAAAATGGTGGAAACGTTTGAAAAAATAGTATCTGTCATTAAGATCTATTACAAAATGGTGGAAATTGCCACTGCTATCACATTATAGTTGACTTCACCACTTACTTTTTATTAAATTTTTAGTAATTAGCCCACTTGAAATGTAACCATGACATTTAAACCGTGCTTTTGTCTACAATGAAAATGTTTGTTATATTAGAGCAATTGTGCTGTACATCATTTAGCTTCATGAAGTATTAACATCCTTTGAAATATGTGCTAGAAAAACTTTGAAAGCATTAAAACTCTTTTTTCCTTAGCAAAAATAAAGTGTTCAAATGAAATTGGAAAGAATGCATTTAAGAGTTAGTCATCTCCAGAGATAAGACTTCAGCTCAGATATCTGGAGTTGGAATTGGGCATAACCCCGGGGGTGTTAAGACAAGACAAATGTATCAAGTACTCCCCAAATGTATACCATGAATCATGCCTCTATTTGTTGCTATGGAAACAAATGGTACTTCCTCCATAAATCTACAACTTCCAGCCACTGTGCTCTGCCCTTTAAAATGTATCTGCATATAAATTGCTTTTTTGTTCTGAGTCAATCTATTTTGATTTTCTAACTTTACTTACATAAGCATGTTGCATTGTATTATTTGATAATGAACATAACTGATACTCTAAGGAAAGGGTTTGTTTCATCTCCACATAGCAATAGCTAAAAGGCACATTGACAATTAGAAGAGTGTGATTTGCCTGTCATCTTTTTAACTGCACACAAGAATATTCTGGCAGTTGGTACAGCTATTGAAAAGATTTGAAAGGAACAATGCTATACCGGAAGTTCATTTAGCCCCAAAGGAGGAAAAGACATTTTCATTGAGGAGCTGACAAGATAAATGGGGGTGCCATTTAATAAAGTAACTTGTAAATATTTTAAATTTTTTAATCTTTATTGTTGAAGGTACTACATATGTCTCCTTTTCCCCCCATTGACCTCTCTCACCCCCTCCCACCCCTTTTTAGTTGTTTTTGTATCTTAAATTTAACCTTTTTAAATTTCAGAACATATAAGAAACACTCAAATGTGTCATTTTGACGACTAGATCATCATTTATTGCAATAAAAATGATTATATCTATTGAACATCAGTGTTAATGGCATAATATTAGTGATTCCCCCCTCATTCTCCAGATGTAACTCAAAACCTTTATTCTTTAGTTTTCCAAAGCTTAAAGCCTTTTTCTAAAAGTATAGCAATGACTCTTATTTTAAAAAATATCTTTAATAAAAATTGTTATTCACATCCAACATATTACATCAGCTTAATCTCTATAAAGTCAAACAAACAAACAAAAAAAACAAACACCTCAGCACACTTGGATCAATTCTGAATCCAATTCGTACTATTTTAAAAAGAAAATATATTGTATACCTCCTGTGTTCAGATCCCACTGGGTACAGTGACAAATAATACAGAGAAGATCCCTCTCCCTCAAAGACCTGAGTTACTCGGAGGTGAGGAAGTCATAGAGAAAACATTTGAGGCAGAAATACAGTTCTGCAGAAGGACATAGTGATTGATTCAAGCCTGCATCCAAAACTTGGTCATAAACAAGCTTTGTAGAAAAGAAGCTACAGGCAAGTTGGGTGTGATTGTATCATCCTGGTCTCAAAATACGATTTTGTTGAAAGCAATAAAAATCACAGAATGCACACTAATTTATCACTTCAGTCTCTTCATATCTCATTTCATATTGTTAGTTGACGAGTTTACCTGTTTTGCCCTTATGTTACAAAACCAAAAGGACATAGGGCAACTTTCAATTAATATGTGAAAACTGTTCACTGAAAGAGGAAATAAAATTATTCTGTTTCTCCAGGAAATTAAACCTAGGCCAGTGAGTAGCTCTATGTTGCCTATACATCACAATTGTCTTAGAAGCTCTGTGGAGCTCACTACTTGTAAATATTTAAGCAAATATTAATTGTCCCCCTTCTCAGGAAGAACTTCCTGCAACAGTGGTCAATTACATTAGATGACTCTATGTCCTCTTCACTTCATTGGTTTTAAACTTAATGAGTCATTGCCCTAACCGGTTTGGCTCAGTGGATGGAGCATCGGCCTGCGGGCTAAAAGGTCCCAGGTTTGATTCCGGTCAAGGGCATGTACCTTGGTTGCGGGCACATCCCCAGTAGGAGGTGTGCAGGAGGCAGCTGGTCGATGTTTCTCTCTCATCGATGTTTCTAACTCTTTATCCCTCTCCTGTCCTCTCTGTAAAAAATCAATAAAATATATATTTTTTAAAAACTTAATGAGTCATATCTTTATCCTCTCTACAGGATTTCTAGAAGATTCATTGATTTTTACAAAGTACCACATACTCAGTAGTAAAAAATAAAAATCATGTCCTTTCTATAAAATACAACAAAAGAGTTTGTATAATCAATGTAAATAATGTAAATAAGTGGTCTATAAATGAAATCAATGTATTATTCTAAGAGAAAAGATTTTTATGTTAAGAAAAAGATAAATAGCCCAGGCGGTGTTGCACAGTGGTTGAGCGACGAACTATGAGGAGATCATGGTTCAATTCTCAGGCAGGGCACATGCCTGGGTTGTGGGCTCTATCCCCAGTAGGGGGCCTGCAGGAAGCAGCCCATCAGTGATTCTCTCTCATCATTGATGTTTTTATCTCTCTCTCCCTCTCCCTTCCTCTCTAAAGTCAATAAAAAGTATATTTAAAAAGAAAAACTTAAAAAATATTAAGAAGCTAGAATTTAATATTGTCTGGGTAAATGAGCCTCAATGTCCTCATTTTTAAATTAGGGATAATAAGAGGTCCCTCTAGCTATTGTATTTTTTGTATTTTGTTTTTGTTTGTTTAGTTGGTTGGTTGGTTGGTTGGTTGGTATTTTGGTGGTCACAAAAGTGTTTCGAAATTTGTAAGGTATACTTTTATTTATATCATTCTTTCAAAAAAAAAGGTTTGAAATGTCATTCAAAATACATTTTAAAAGATAATATGAGGCAAACATAGTATAAGAAATGGGGGGAAAGGAGTCAAATGATAAAGTGAGACTAAAGTCAAATTGAGGCCAAAAAAAAAATTGTATCTTGCAATATCTTGAATAATTGGCCATGAGAGATTATTGATTTGACTTCAAATTACCAAACTAGTAATGAGGGTAGAGGAGTAAACACAATCAGAAACAAGATTTACTGTGAATATAATGTTAAAAACATCCTAGTTTTCTAAGGAGATAAATGGACTTTTTTTTTGGGTATTAAGAACTAAGACAACTTTCCTTATAAAGAAAATACATGATATTGTAGACAATGTCTGACATCATTGAATGGCTTTCAGTAAACACATTTGCAACTCACAGTGCTCTTCAATATAAGATGAGGGGACACCATTGAAACGTAATCCAATAATTTTCTACATAGTCCAAAAGTATGTGATTTAAGTCACAGTTTTACATTGAATGTCCACCTGGATATCAGAATGAAGTTACTGCACAGAGCAATGGTCTGCATACCATTTGAGGGAACTTCAGTAAATATGAACCCACATAAGATTAAGGGCAGACTCTTTTTGCAACTAATGGCAGATCCATATGCCTTAATGATTACCCAGGTAAAAAAAACAGTTTTTGACACATTCATAATAGAATTAAGAAAAATCAGCAAAACTCAAGTTTTATTCTTGCATTGACAGCAATGCATGTTCAAAAAACTGTACTAGGTAATGACCATAAAAGAGGAGGCTTACATTTTTTAGCATTGTGATTCATAGCTATTCTAAATACTTCAGAAACTTAACTTCAGTAAATATGAACCCACATAAGATTAAGGGCAGACTCTTTTTGCAACTAATGGCAGATCCATATGCCTTAATGATTACCCAGGTAAAAAAAACAGTTTTTGACACATTCATAATAGAATTAAGAAAAATCAGCAAAACTCAAGTTTTATTCTTGCATTGACAGCAATGCATGTTCAAAAAACTGTACCAGGTAATGACCATAAAAGACAAGGCTTACATTTTTTAGCGTTGTGATTCATAGATACTCTAAATACTTCAGAAACTTCATGCATTATAAATGCTAACAATTGTGAGAAGAAGGATACGTTAAGGAGAGCTTTTTAATGCTGAATTTTTGGTTTTGCTTTTTATTTGTTCATATAGGGTCAGAGCCGATTCGCAGAGCAGGAAAAAGTGGCACTTCAACACCCACTACCCCTGGATCAACCGCCATTACTCCTGGCACCCCACCAAGCTACTCTTCACGCACCCCAGGCACTCCTGGAACCCCTAGCTACCCCAGGACCCCTCACACACCAGGAACCCCCAAATCTGCCATCTTGGTGCCCAGTGAGAAGAAAGTCGCCATCATCCGTACTCCTCCAAAGTCTCCTGCTACTCCTAAGCAGCTTCGGCTTATTAACCAACCACTGCCAGACCTGAAGAATGTCAAGTCTAAAATCGGATCAACAGACAACATCAAATACCAGCCTAAAGGGGGGCAGGTAAGAATCATATGAATACGTATTTGCTGCCAGGTATAAAATCCACTAATTATTATGATGCCTTCCTCATAATATAAGCTAACAGTTCTTACAGAAAAAGGGAGATGGAGTTACTGGTTTGATTTATGGCCAAGAGTTTGGAACTTATCCGAGAAAGCTAGCTTATAAAATATAATGAAAATCACCGGACATATTTATTTCTATTAACAAATATGGTTACTATTGGATAAAAATTGTTGTGACCATGTAAGAGAAACTTTTATTTGGTTGCCTAACAGATCTTTTCTAAATGTATCTCTATTGCCTTATGGATTTTAACTGAAGAGATTAAAATGGCATTTCTGATATAAGTTGACAGCATTCTGTTTTAGATCCTGACTGTGAGCTCATCTGACTATATTTTAGTGATTCCACTTTCACCTCCTTCCTTCTTCCCCAAGGATTTCCTAGGAAGTCTTCTACCATTTTCTCATGTTCACTCCAAATCAGAGCATTCTTTACCAAGTTTCTTCTCTGGCTGAGGTTGCCGAACATTGCAAAGGACGAATATTCATGTTGATAATAAATAGACAGTCTATATGGTTTTGATGAATACAGTTGTACTAGAACCCTATTTAAGATTAATTGTCTTGGGAATTCAACAACTTTTCAAGTTGAGAAGCCTTATTATTTGCCCCAATTTGTACATTTTTTGCTCTTCTAGATGTATAGGTTTTGTGCTCTTAGCCATCATCTTTCCTTTTAAAGTCCTGTCTTTTATTGGCAAGAGGCTGTTCTGCTCAATGGCTTAGTTCAGTGAGGCAAATCAATGCCTAGTGTCATAGATAACCTAGCTGAAGATATGAGGAGACTGATAGAAGCAATAAAGTTCATCTTTTTTAGCTGAAACAAA
Organism: Myotis brandtii; assembly: GCF_000412655.1. Lineage (NCBI taxonomy): Eukaryota > Metazoa > Chordata > Mammalia > Chiroptera > Vespertilionidae > Myotis > Myotis brandtii. The sequence goes on along the minus strand of NW_005366455.1, from coordinate 790,231 downwards.
TTCACTCTATTGGAAAGAATACATACAATCCTGGATTCAGTGTAGACAGTGATCTTGGCTAATTTAACTTAAGACAAAGGTAAGACTATCTTATTAAGTGCATTGATTTGAAACTATCTAAATGTAGTTAGCTCCCTAATCTACATTAAATCTAAATTTTAGAATAAATAACATTACTTTTTAAGAACACAGTTACTTGATTAAACAAAGTTAGGAAAAATAATTTCTCTAAATGCATGGCATAAAAACATTTAGGCAACAACTCAATGAATGGCTCTTTATACCTTTTCTATGTATTTCTGATAGGCACATTGATTTATATGAAATATGCGTAGGCGTTTTGACAGGTTTCTTGTTTTTATCAGTCTTATGAAGATTAGTATACACTGCATATTTCTTTTACCCTTATGATAGTTGAAAGTTACTAATGGGGTAGTTTCACAAGGCCATAATTTACAGATTATTGGATAGAGAACTTAGGTGGATCATGACTTCTGCAAGGCCACTTCTGTGGATTTGATGGATTGCCTTGTGAATTATATACTTCATGCATGGAGCAGTCAGTCATTTTCAGGTCAGCTGGGCTAAAGATGGAGGCATCTCCAAGCAAGAAATTCCTGTTCAACAGTACTCATCTTTGACTTAAAAACTTGTAGAATTTTTCAGCCTATTACTTTTGCTGTCGGTGTTACCCTAGCATCTTTTTTAAATGTTTATTTAGATAAATCCATTATACTAGAACCTAAGAAATATCCTCACGTTCTAGAAATAAAACAGTCTAATTTCTCTTAGAAATTAATTAAGAAACATTAAATATCAGAGCTATACAGCTTCTTATAGTCTTTCATATTTTCACAAAATAAGATACAGAAGTTCTCCCATTACCCACATGAATAAAGACTTCAAGAAAGTGAAGGAATAAGCCATTTGAATAACTGGGGAAGAGTATTTCAGGCAGAAGAAACTACACATGCAAAGGCCCTGAGGTAGAAGCAGGCCTTGCAGGTTCTAGGAACAGCAAGGAAAGTTCACATTGAATTATTATTTTTAATATTATTACACTTATTCAAAAAGTAGGACTCTTTTGCCAAATCAAAAATCCGAGTCATCTTTTCATCTCCCTTTTCCTCATCCCATATCCTGGCCATCTTGAAGAACTAATGATTTGATGCCCCAAATAGCTCTTACTACATTGTGTACCACTATAGCACAGGTTACGTTATCTCTTGTTGATGTCACTACAGTAGTTGTTAAATGGTCTCCCTTCATCTTTTCTTTTATCTGAATATACACTCCACACTATAGCCAGTTCTTCTCACCACATTTGTAATTAAGCATTCCATTGTATGGTTATTTAATGCCGATCTTGTCCCATTTACTAGACCATAAGCTCTATAAAATTAGGGATGAGGTCCATTTTGTTCTCAGTATTCAGTAGATGCTCAATAAAATATTTGTTGAAAGTAGAATGAATGTAGTATTTTATATGCATGGTGAGATGCATTCTTTCTAGTGACTGTTGAATAGGTGTGAATGCCTAATGCCATTACAATTGTTACCCAAAGAAACTTGCCCTGTTTAGACCACAGTGAATATTGTCATAAAGAATATTGGACCAGGATGTAAGAGCTGAGTTCTTGGTCCCCCTTTTCTATTAAATTTTGCATGACTTTAGATACTGACCTCTTACATCCTCAGATTTCTTAATTTGTAGAATAGAAGCAACAAAATAATACCTGTTTTTGTATATAGCACCATCTCATTTAAATAAACTATACCCTAGTTGGTTTGGCTCAGTGGATAGAGCATCAGCCTGTGGACTGATGCTCGGGTTCAGTTCCAGTCAAGGACACATACCTTGGTTGCAGGCTCCTCCTCAGCCCGAGCCCTGGTCGGGGCACGTGCAGGAGGCAACCAATCAATGTGTTTCTCTCACATTGCTGTTTCCCTCTGTCTTTCCCTCTCTCTTCCACTCTCCCTAAAAATCAATGGGAAAATATCTTCGGGTGAGGATTAACAAAAATAAAAAATAAATAATAAATAGACTATAAGGTCACTTTTAGATCTCATATCTATGGTTTGCCTCAGAATATGATAGTAATTTGTCAACTATGTATGCAACTAAGTCACAAATATTTTCCTATGATATTGAAATCCTTTTTTGCCAGTCTCCTGCTGTGGCTGGACTGATTGGGCTGAACCTTGAAAAATGATCTGTTACAGGTTCTACTAGCAAGAGATAATAACATAAAGAAAGCATGGGGATGAACTTGAAAGTATATACACAGTCTGGCCCAAAATGTAAAGAATTAAGAGAGGCCTCAAAAATCAGATTTGCTGAGAACCCTGGCTTCCTGGCTAAGAAATGTTGATGCATTTAATTGGAAAGGGAGTTGGTGAGAATTTTGAATAAGGCAGAGCTTTAGGAACATGATCCAGTTGATTTCACTTCCACTGAGAAGTATGCAGAAGAAAAAATTGCCTCTCTTTCAGATCACCCCATTTTGCGTTAATAGTTCAAGTAAAACTTTCAATAAAAGAAAATAATAAAAGTTAAAATGTGTTACAGAGTTAATTTGGGTAATGATTATTCAAATATTTTTCTTCCATATCATGAATATAGAAAATTAGTTAACTTGCCAAATAGAAGTTTTTTATTTATATTTTTAGACAGTCTCTAAAATATTAAAATAATTTTCTGTTGACATATGCTTTAGGGAAACAAAAATTCAATGAAAATTCTTCTCAAAGAAAGAAATTTGATTTAGATCTTTCCATAGAACAGAGAGTTAAAACTCAACTCTCTCATTTAAACACACACACACACACACACACATACAACTAATCTAGAAGGGTAATTCTATTTCATTGCCAAAACTTTATCCTTCACAGCAGCCATCTATTTTTCTATTTTATGGAAAGGTTTGTGACAAGTGCTGGTATTTGTGGAATTAGCTCTCTAAGTGTTAATTAATGCAAATGATCCTAGAGATCTTTGGCATGAAGTATTTTGTAATTTTTCTAAGGCATAAATGTGAGTCACACAGACAAGGTGGGTGTTCAGGTGCAAGTTGTCAAGCTAGAGGATAAATCATACTGAGCAAAGGGGTTTTGTTTTGTCTTACTTAGCCATCAAGCAAGATGGCGCATGTCATACTTGGCCTCATTTTAGACAAAAGCAATATACTATGAAGCTATTGCAAATATGGAAATATGTAAAGAATGTGCCATTAACGCATGTCAAAGGTCGGCTTCACATTATAGATTGAGCCGACATAGGTTAAGAAAGTCTACTATGGAAAAGAATCAGCTAGTTGTTTCACTAGAAAATCTATGACTATCTAGAAAACCAGAAAAAATCAACAGAAGTCGACATTTAAGTTTTAAGATTTAAATTATCTCTAAATAATGCTAGCAATGTGTGTGATGCCTTTGGGTTTGAATAACTTGTTTTGGCAATCAGAAAAATTGTCAAAAAGTTGATTAAATGTTAGAGTCAGATTCTTGCAGCCGAATTTAGAATTTCCATTTTTGCAGCAAGTTAATCAGAGTTAACATTTGGCTTGTGATCACTTTGTAATGAGTGTCTTGATTGGTACTCTAATGATCTCTAATTTAAAATTTGTTAATGCAATATGAGACCCTCTATATTCCTAAGGATGAGGGAAAAAACTGGCTTAGATAAATTCTATTTCATTGCCAAATAATTAGATCTTCATGAATAAAAATTAAAAGTATTATTAGGCATAATAAATTATTTCTTTTCTAAAATACATTTTTGTGGTTTGAAATGTAATGGTCTTTGTTGACTTAAAGGTATGTGTATCATAGTTTATATGAAATTCTGAGCTTACAGCTACACTTATTGTTAGATATAGACTGTGTGATATACCCCCTTTTATGAAACTGAAATTTTTATTATGCCCTAAGGTGTGGCCCAATCATCACGTCTTCTGAATTCAGAGTTTTGACAAGAGGCCCTTCCCTTGGGCTGTCAATGAGAGTTGCCAATGATATTTCCCTATAAGGGACAGCTATCTTGTCAGTGTTAGTTAGGCAGGACTGCGATTTAAGCTTTGTCTAGTTAAAAATAGTAGGATTCATGTCCTCTTGCAATTTTTTATCCTTTTTAAAAAGATCAAGAGATGTAATACTAGATGTAACACAGCTGCATATCTAAGATAAATTTATTTAGCTTTTTTTAAAAAATAAGAGGATAAACTGTCCCATAAAGCATTGAAAATGGGATTTCTCTTAAGCTATTGGGGGAAGGGAAGAACAGTAGCTTTAGAAAAAGTAAAACGAACCAGCCAAACAATAAAAATAAACCTTTCTTTCTGTGCTAACATTGCTTATCTGCCCTCTACAACATGCAGAATTCAAAAGACACATCAAAGAAGTCACAAGAGTTTTAACTTTGCACATTATATTATGCCAGAGTAATATCTTTCCAGATCTGGATTTGCTATTGTCTTCAAGATAAAACTGAACTTCCTGAAAATAGAAATTAAACACCTAACCTCAAATCTGTTGGACCTACCCAAGGCCTGGACTACATGACTTCTTACAAGTCAGCTAACTAAAGTTCTTTGGTTTTCTACCTTCTGCAAATAGAAAGAATGCTTCCACACCCACCACCCAAGGGCAATGGCTGTTTACCTATGAGCAGCTTTCAGAGAGGCATTTCAAAGGCCACTGAGCCATGCGTTCAGGGAAGGCCCAGAGCCTCCTTGCTGACCCTCTTAGGAAACCAGGGGTTCTTCCCCTGAATGAATGAGGACCCTCACCTGTAGCATTCACTAGACCCTGTGCTATGTGACCCAATAATACAGTTAAGTCAAGATGATTTATAATGGTGATGGCTGACACTGTCCGGGTTAAAGAGAGGCAGGTAGGGCACTGGCGTATCCTTCAGGATCCTGGGCTGAACTACGCTGAACTATACTATTGGACCTTCCGTAGAGTAAACCTGAGTCTCACTGTTGCCCACAGTAGACTCCCCCCAGATGATCCGTTTTCATTTTCTCTTCCTCTAATTGCTTCCATATTATACCTGCCTACAACTGGGATACAGAAGGCTCTGGAGCACTTGGCCCTTGGGAGTGCAGAACAATAGAGGCTCATTTTTATATGATAGATCTGCTCCTTAGTTCCAGTGTTCGCTTTTCTCTTAAATGATTATGTAGGTGGAAGGGAGTTTGGAGCCTTTTTGGCGCTACCCATTCTGGTTCCCTATACCCAGCCTGTTGAAAGAAAAATGCACAATGAAGTTACCTCCAATTCCTTTTAGGTTAGGATTTTAAACAAGAAGATCGATTTTAGCAAGGTTCAGTCCAGATGTGGTTCCAAGGATAACATCAAACATTCTGCTGGGGGCGGAAATGTAAGTAGAAGCTTCTGTTAGAAAGCTGTCCTGATTGCGTGGAGCCATCTGCACAGCCAGCACCCTGTCTCCTTTCCTGCCTCCTTCCCAACACACTCCGCCTTGTTGCTGCCCCACGTGTCCCCTTGATCTGGGAGCTTCTCAGCCTTGCATTTTCGGTGATGGGTTTCTCATCCTTCCCTTTAAGATCACCAGCACATTTCTTGCTTTCGTTTGAAGAAACAAAACCTTAATGGAGTGCACTATGGTTTTCAGGGGGATGGAAAACCCACTTCACTTGCCAATTTTGTTTGCTGGCCTTTGGCCCCAAGGCATTTCCTCACGCTATCTCTGTTCCCCTGCAAAAGTCACCTGGGCACACACTTTTCTAGCTCCATTTAAATTACTCTTGAGGCAAAGATTGATATAGTTTAAAATACCCAGTGTGTGATGTCTTTTGTGCTAAATCGTTCATAAGAATTAGAAGTCCCTTGAATAACACAAAACTGGTGAAGTATGGGTCTTCTCTAATTTGAAGTGAAAGGATTTAAGTCCCGGTATACATGTCTTAATGGTATTTTTCCTGTCTCTTAAATTGAGTGGACATAATATCCTGAGCGGAAAGGAAAGATGAATCCATGTCTCTCAAACTTAGATGAGGCAGAATTGAAACAGGCAAACTCAAGCCAGATCCTGTCACCTAAACTTTAGGTTCTGGCCATCTATAACTCCAATAATTTAGAGTACAAAAACCAGAATTCTCACCTGTCTAATAGCTCTTGGCTCCTTGCTCCTCAACTGGACAGAGATGGAGTCAAGCAGTGAGAGATGAGCAAGTGACTTCTATCAGGAACTGTCACCTGATGTTCAAAGTTGATCCACTAAGCATAAAAATTTCCCTGTCATGGGAAGTCCATAGCAAGGTTTGCTGGGCTTCTCCAAGAGTTCTGGGCTAAGACTCAGGGTCACTGTTTACATGGACATGGTTGCCTTCCTCCCTGTTGGGCTAACTGTAAGTCTCACCACCTGGTACTTTCACAGAAACAGTATCAGTCAAAGTAAATAACTTGAAGTGATCAGAAGGCGGACCCAAAATACCTAAGTAAGAAAAGGATAAATTGAGATAACTAATAAACTTAAAATAAGTAGGTGAGCTTCCAACCTCCAAAACAATAATCTTAAAATTTCCTCTAGAGAAGAATCACTTATTCAAACACACAGAGTCCCTGGCCCCATTTCCACAGCATCCAATTTAGTAATCCCCGAATACTTCTGATGCAAATGCACCATGAGCCACACTTGGAGAAGCACTATTCTAAATATTGGGAGAGGAAATAATTTCAACAAAACACAAAAAGAAAAAAAAATGCTGTTCTCATTAATAATCTGGTGCACAAGAAAAATTCCATTTAGCTAAGACATAATGTTTTAGAAAAGTATGTTTACAGCTTTCTTCTTCCTGTATCTTAAAGCAATACTGTTCTTCTTGTATCTTTGAGCAATGTTGTTCACTTCTATGTAAAAATCACTTTTGAAAAAAGTAATGTATCTCTTCACTTGGCTCTTTGCTTATGGAAAGGTTTAACACGATGTCGCTTCATTCTTGCCTTATTAATCCAGGTGTTTCTGTCCCCTTTGTGGCATAATCTGTTTCCTACTAATACAATCTTCTGTTTTAGGATTTTCTTCCACTTGGGTCCTTCCTTCCAACCAAACATGTGGGAGGACATATGGGAGATGATGTTGCCCTATGTGTGTATGTACTTCAGTTTGGGTTCCTGGATATGTTGTAGTGTGTTGTGAGTTTGCACATGTTTCTAGATTTGATGTATGAACTTAGGGGGTTTGTTCAAATCTAAACTATTTTAAGCATTTTTATGTGATTCACACAGGTACAGATTGTTACTAAGAAGATAGACCTAAGCCATGTGACATCCAAATGTGGCTCTCTGAAGAACATCCGCCACAGGCCAGGTAAGTAAATGCTTTTCGTAGCTTGAGGAATATTATATTGGATTCAAGAAGTTGACAGGCAAAGGTTTTGTTGTTATGAAATACCCAATTGGAAGGACTTTTCAATGTCCTGATACTTAATTCTTTTATATAGAGAAACTTAAGTTAGAAATTTGGACATCTTCATTTGGACAAGTAAACTCCATTACCAATAATAGGCCGTATATCATAGGACAGGTTAAAAATTACAAGGTACATTTATCTCTATGTACTCAACATGCTTATTGCAGCTCTTTCTAAATATGTAGTCTATAAAATGCTTTGGACCATGTATTCATACATAATTACATGGACTTAAAGCAGCATTTCCAACGATTTTTCATGAGATTGTTTTTCTACATTAAGTGAAATAAGGATTGTGGGTAAGCAAAGCTGAAGAATTTTATTTATCTGTTGAATTTCTCAGATCCTTTAGTAGGTCAATAAGAACTGTAAATTCTCAGCAGGATATAAATGCTTCTCAAACGTATTTGACTATGGACCTCTTGATTTTCTAGAACATGTCATGGGACTAGTGCTCTACAGTAGAGTTTATATTCTTAATTCCTAAGGATTTTTCCCTCTTTCAAATGTGACTCTAACATATTTTGAGTTATTTTTCTGAGTATCACATATTACATGTATTTTTGCTAAACTCCACCTCCACTCATGTGTAAATAATGGACAACTATCAAATTTGTAATTTTCTTGAGAAATTTTGATACAATTTTTATATATCATTGTATTATAGAATAACATGAGGAAGCAATTGGTTTTAATAATCTATGCTTATCATCGTAATTAAACCAGGTATTAGAGTATTCCCATTCATCGTCTCACATGTTATCAGAAACAAGGTGTAAGAACAATTAAGCCCAGTAAAATTGCTGATCAGGAGAAGATTATTAAAAAGATTTATTAGTTGAAAAACATTTATTCATTAAAATGGATAAATGCCTTAGAAACATGTCTAGAAATCAGGCTTTGCTTTGGCAAGGGGTATTCATAAAACAAGTCAAGGAATTAAAATTACTTATATGGAGTCTCTATTACTAGTTTCACAACTGCTACCCTGGCTTTAGCTTCTCTGTCATTCATGAAGCAGCAGGGACATAGCCCCATTCTGCCTGTCTTCATAATTCCCCTGTCTATAACTCAAGCCTACAAACACTTAGCTGACTTTGTACTTCCCTGTCAACAGTATGACTGAGGTTTTTGGCCATACTGCCTATTTTCTTCCAAAATACAGAAGAAAATATTGCGTTCTTTAATTTCAGACAGTAAGTATACAATTATTCAAATTTACCTGGGGTCTTGATGCACAGAAAAATTTTACATAGACAAGGAAATATTCTGTGCAGAGATTTACTGGTATAAAAGACTATTGTCATGAACTCCCACCTATTCCTAAATCTAGCTCTTCTGTAATAACTGAATCAGATGACTAAATTCATAAAGAAGTGTTAGCACAATGATCCTTGACAACAGCAAGATTTTCACCAGTTTACTGTGGAATGTGGAATATCTATAGAGAATGTGAAGGAAACAGGTCAGCACCTGCAGTCACAGATTATTTATTATACAGATAAGAGAAGCCCCTCTGATATCTTATGTTACAGTGGATAGAGGAGAAAGGTATTAATATGTAAAGCAATCCATATAATAGTACAAAAAAGATGTCATTATCTTAGGTAACATGGGGAAAATGGTATGGACTAGAAATTTTAAAAGATTTTTTTTTTCACATCTATGGTCAGAGGCTAATAGAGCTAATTGAGCTTGTAGATTACAATGGACTATCTACTATAATCATTTTTGGGAAATAGTCACCACTAATAGACGATTTCAGCAAGGATTTTAAAGCCTTTCTCCTCACATAGGTGGTGGACGTGTGAAAATTGAGAGTGTAAAACTGGATTTCAAAGAAAAGGCCCAAGCTAAAGTCGGTTCGCTTGACAATGCTCACCATGTACCCGGAGGTGGAAATGTCAAGGTAAGAAACAAGGTCATGAGTGGTCTCGCCTTTTTTGTTTGTTTGTTTTTATCAACATGGGTCCAAGACTAAAGACCTGAACATATGGGAAGTAGGGATGGCAGAGCTGAGTAGAAGTGACATTCACATTAGCTCTGGGATATAGAAAAAGATCTAGGGGTTAGTTAAGATGCTTGAATTAACAAGGACTGATGCTTGTCTTAAACAGATTGACAGCCAGAAGTTGAACTTCAGAGAGCATGCTAAGGCCCGTGTGGACCACGGGGCTGAGATCATCACGCAATCCCCAGGCAGATCCAGCGTGGCATCCCCGAGGCGACTCAGCAATGTCTCCTCTTCGGGAAGCATCAACCTGCTCGAATCCCCTCAGCTTGCCACCCTGGCCGAGGATGTCACTGCTGCACTCGCTAAGCAGGGCTTGTGAATATTTCTCATTTAGCATTGAAGTAATACTATTTAGGCATGAGCTCTTGGCAGGAGTGGGCTCTGAGCAGGTGTTATGTTTATTCTTTACAAACCATAAAATAAATATAATCTCATTCCCAAACTCTAGTAATTGTTACAATTTTATATTTAAAAACAGGAATAGCATATGCAGAAATTGACTTGATTTCCATTTGCAACAGGAAGACACTGGCTTTACCTGAGTACAATTGGACGATTATTTTTGCTCTGCTCTGTTTTGCATGGAGTATTATTATTTGAAAAATTGCATTTTCACCTTTCATGTGCCTGAAGGCTATCCACTACATTCTGAAAGGCCTTGTTAACATTCAAGCTGCTCATCTCACTATTATTCTATTGCTGGGTGAAACGGTAAAAGCTTCACATTGTAACTTATTGCCGGTTCAAAAGAAATCAAGGAGTCTGATGGCAGGAAGGGAAGAGCATGTAAGAAATAGGGTTGTTGTTTTTTTTTTAAGTGTTATTTTGTATAAATGGGAAGAAAGATTCAATTAAGTTATTAACATTTGGGACCTGGATAATTATATCAGAGTATAAGTCAATTCAATAAATTATTTAACTAATTAAAAAATAGTCTCGAAGCATTTGAGCTGCGGTTGAGGAAGTGGTGCAGAAGTGCTCTCTTAAGAATGAAGCACTTGCACTCGGATGGACTCGTGTCTGGTTAGAATGTCAGTTATCAGCTAGATCTGTGTCCACACTACCGGTTTCACGCCCCCTTTCCATCTGTTTGATACAGTATTATAGATATAAATATATATATATTTCTCTGTGGCCATTTGTGATACTTCCTCATATACTTGAATATTATACTTCCTTATTCACAGTATCTGTGTCTCCTGCACCCTTTGGTGTTGCAATTTTAGGTATGTGAAAGTAGATGTTAGCAGGGTTCTTTCCCTATTTAAAAAAATACATTAAAAAGACAAAAAGTTTTAGCATGAAGTTGCTTTCTGTAACAACTCAAAGCTGTAACCCTGTTATAGTGCCAGATACAAGTCTCTCCCGTGATGCTAGAAGATTTTATTTTTCTTTGTTTTCACCAACATGGAGTTTGTGGGGGTGAGTCCAGTTATACATAAAAGGGTTTACAGATTGTTGGTTTAAAATTATGGATTTCAATTATTTTGAATCACAGAATAGTTTGGGTTTTTTATTTCTGTAATCATTCATGAAAGACTTATTAATATTTCTTCTTCCCTTTTTTTCCATTTGCTAAAGTTGAAACTAACAGTGGGAATTTGGGACATGTTATCCCATTCTTCCAAATAGGACCTGCTTATCAAATTATCTGACAGAAGAGATTTGGCTTCCTTCCCCAAAGTAAAGATCCCTTGATCAGAAAGGAAAATTACAGTATTTTGAGAAGCTATAGCTACAAAATGCTTGAGATGCAGATGTCAAAATCATTTTATTCAAGACTCCAACACTGCTTAAAGGAATACTGTATGACTTAGCATTACTTATGAGTAGATAATACTGTTTGACTTTATATACAGTCTAGAAATCACAACTCAATGAATTAATTCCTCTCATAAATCATCCATCTTAGACTTATGAAGAAACAATGAATTAGTCAATGGCCTGAATAAGGCAATAAGTTACCAGGCTGGATGGGTGCATTTTAGTATTTTATCTATTCATTTTCTTGCTCAGGGCTGGTAGGTTGGATTATGAACAGTTACAAGCAAATGATCTGGTAGGTGTTTGATTCATTTGAGCCAAACCAATGTATGAATGTAAAGGAAGAAATAATGAGCGTGGGTAAGGCAAAAAGGAAGAATAGTAGCATCTGAGAAAGAATTCAAGAAATGCAATAACAGAGAGACACAGGTGACATTTTGTGACTCGTTGAATATTGGAACCAATGTGACATCCACAGTAAGACACTCTAGGAGCAAATGTGCACCATTCACTCTCAAAGAAAAGGTTTTACATAGGCAAACATGTCGGAAACTATATTTAAATCAGTTACTTCATATAGCAGTAAAAAAGATAGAAACAACTGAGTAGGACAATGGATGTGTCTATTTTCTGCCTAATAATTGCTGTGAGGTTTTATTTGACCAATCTGGCATTTTATCCATCAGCTTCCCTTGAAATGCACCAGAAAATAGAAGAAAGAATAGTCGTGTGGAAACTTACGGTATTTTCTTACATGTTTGATAGTGTTAGATAGTGATTGAAGTTCGGTAGAAAGAAGTTAACAACTGGTTAGAACAACTTTAACAAGTGAAACATGTTTGTTTTTTCAACTTGGTTTAAGTTTTTTATAAAAATTAACAATAAAGAACATCTCTACATATTAAAATTCAGGTTCTTAAAAATACGTGTCTAAAATAAAATTTATGTAAAGCATTAAGTTATTAGATTTGGCATTTAAAACAAATGTTTATTTCAAACCACAGAAAAATTATAATGAATTAAATGCTCTTCCTTTGTATGGAAATGTGATTCTCTATAATGTTAATAACAACAATGAAAAACCTGAATGTTTGTACCAGTAAAAGAGAGAAACACAGGATAAATGTCTTCTTATGGGGATAAGTGGTGGAACCCATCTTGCCTTCACTCTCAAGGTTAACGACACAAATTAAGCTTTTTGAACACCACTTTTGTGGGGACATCCATACGCTGATCTAGAAACTAAAGCTTCATAGTTCCAGTTCTAGATCTATTCATGCCAGTTTCTCTTGGGCTTTAGCCTTTGAGAACCTGTTAAAGGAGACATAAGTAATCCAGAGCTGTGAAGAGTTAAAAGGCCAACTTCTCCAATGAACTCACCCTCTCTGGGTCACCTGCAGCCAAGAATTGGGTACCTTATAACGATGCAGGAAAGATCCGAGTTTATGATGAGTTTCAAAGGCCATGTTCATTTAGGAACCAACTCTCTCTGGATCCTCCTACTGAGTTCCAGCAGGGTGATGGGCTGAAATCCAACCCACAAGCAAGACGCCTGTGTAGCACCAACTACCTATGGCTGAAGAAGGTCACAGAGAGAACTTTCTTAGATGGAAGACTGTACTAATGGTAGCTGGCTTCTTCAGACACTCCTATAGTGGTACAGCAAGAAATGGGATCATCAACCAAACTATAACATGTCAGTAGTAGTCAAGAAATAATCTCAATGTGCTTAATTCTGGCATAGCTATAATTATAGTTTTTCTCATATTTTTCATGCCCCCAAAAGGAGGTAAATAAACTGTTCATGGTCTAAGTAGCCAACATAAATAAATAAAGTAGATTCATGGCTTGGAAAGGCAAATTCTAGGCACTCCTTCCAAGATCGATGTGGTAAAATCAGCATTGATGTTTGTTTTTCTAGGCCTAGGAGTTTTAGCCTCTGTGTGTAGGTTGAGGCCAAGTCCCTCTGCCAGAAAAGGCTTATTTTTAAGCTCAAAAACTGTCAATCATGAAAATCTACTTCAACTTTAGCAAAAAGAAAAAAAAACAACAAAAAGTATACTCTGTATGCTGGGATTCCAAGGTTCCAACACTCCGCTACAAATCTGTGGGGGGTTTCTTTCTTCTGATAACTCTAGAGCCTGTTACCATAGAAAGGCATTTCTTCAATGGCTGATTGTAGTTAGTTCATGTTTTTCAATCAAAATTTGCAAATGTATTTGTTGCTGTATAGTGATTGTTTTGCAAAATAAAATTGCTTGTCATCAGATTTATAGTTTCAGATTGTTTCTTCTCTGGGAAAAATTGTGTGTGTGTGTGTGTGTGTGTGTGTATATATA
>NW_005366455.1:762511-776652 GCF_000412655.1 Myotis brandtii | reverse complement strand
TATATATATCCCTTGTTTGTATAGAAGTGCAATACATATTGTTCAATCCAAGCAAAGAAAAATTGTAAAGAGAAGGCTACAATTATCTGCTAAATTCCTACCATGTGTCAGACCTTTTCACTACTGTATTAGCAGAAGGCTATCTGTTGCAAGTGACAGAAACTCAAATCAAATTCGCTAAGCATAAAGGCAAATTTATTGACTCAAGTAACCAACTAGTCAGGAGTACGGCTCAGGCATCAATGAATTCAGGCACTCAAAAGATGTCATTAGAAATCTTTCTTTTCCTGCTTCCTCTGTGTTGGTTTCATTCTCAGGCAGGCACCCCTTTCTGGATAGTCACTAGAAGCTACAGGTTGCACAAACTGCAAAGAAAGTCTTATTCCAATAGCTCTCTAGGCAAAAGCCAGGGTCTGAAAAATCATTGAATTACTTGAGTCACCTGTTCCCTTGTGCTAATTGGCCAGGCTTGAGTTATAGATCCAACTCTGTCACAGGTGGTTGGACTGCATGAACAAATCATGGAGAGGAAATGTTCCCTTCAAAGTAAAAGTATGCTACTGCCAGAAAAGAGAGGATTTAATTCTGTGAAGGTCATAAAAACATACATCTTCTACATCCATACACTGTATTCCCTACCTTTATTCATCCTTTAGTTTTTTTGCTACTCACACTGTGTTTAGGCTTCACCTGGGAGCTGATTAAAGATGCAAATTTGCAGTCTACATTCCAGACCAATTTACAACCTCTCCCTAGGTCAGTGGTTCTCAACCTTGGCTGCACATTAGAATCACCTGGGAATCTTTTTGAAATCCTGATTTCTGGGCCTCATTCTCCGGAAATTCTGTTTCTTTGTTATGGGGTGGGGCCACAACATTCGTAATAAAGAAACAATTTCCGGAGGATGAGGCCCAGAAATCAGGATTTTAAAAAGATTCCCAGGTGATTCTAATGTGCAGCCAAGGTTGGGAACCACTGCCCAGGTGATTCATCTGCTCATTAAGTTTGAGAAGCACTCCATTTATCCAATCCTTTCTAATGTGCTGAAGGAGAAAGAACTCCGTTGCAGCCCACTAACAGGTAAGAATTATTCCTAAGACTACTTGACTATAATGCTGCAATAAAAATAGGGACACGTACATCTTTAAGAATAAGTGTTTTCAATTTTTGTTGCATGGATACCCAGAAGAGGGATTGCTGGGTCAGATGGTAGTCTAAATTTTCTGAGGAAACTCCGTACTGGTTTCCATAGTGACTGCAACAGTTTACATTCCCACCATCAGTGGACAAGTGTTCCCTTTCTCCACATTCTCTTCAACATTTATCGTCATATTGAAAACAGGCATTGTCGTGAGTGTGGGTAGTATCTCATCATGGTTTTGATTTGCATTTCACCTATAGCTAGTGATGTTGAGCATTTTTTAATATATCTGTTGGCCATCTGTACAGCTTCCTTAGAAAAGTTTCTATTCAGGTCCTCTGCCTATTTTAATTGGATTGTTTTTGTTGGTGGTGAATTGTATGAGCATTCGGTTCATTGCCTTTTATTTTGTTGGTGGTTTCGTTTGCTGTGCGGAAGCTTTTTAGTTTGAAGTTAGTCACATTCATTTATTTTTGTTTCACTCCCTTTGCCTTGGGGTCAAGGTCACAAAGACCCCTCTGAGACCGAGATTCATAAGTTTAGTACCTATGTTTTTTTCCATGTATCTGTTTCTATTTTTCTGTTTTAGGTCATATTCAAGTCTTTAATCCATTTTTCTGTATGGTGTTAGGAGTGATATATTTTTTTTAAAATATATTTTATTGATTTTTTACAGAGAGGAAGGGAGAGAGATAGAGAGATAGAAACATCGATGAGAGAGAAACATCGATCTGCCGCCTCCTGCACACCTCCCACTGGGGATGTGCCCGCAACCCAGGTACATGCCCTTGACCGGAATCGAACCTGTGACCTTTCAGTCCACAGGCCGACGCTCTATCCACCAAGCCAAACCGGTTTTGGCAAGAGTGATATATTTTTAAAAAAGAAAAGACTACTTGAGACACCACACCAGGTCTGATATCACAGTTACCAAGTAGCGGAAATTTGTGACTGGTAAAAAAAAAATACTTTTGTATTGGAGGTTTTACAGACTTCATATCATTCTAACTTGGCTGAAACCAACTTCTACCAATGTTGTCATAACCTTTTCTTCCTTTTTTTTTTTTTTTTTTTTTTTTTTTTTGCTATGAAGCAGATTTGGTGCAATCTAGCCAAAATCATAATTTTTTAAAAATTAACATCCATGTTGTCCTTCCAGGAAGTCTTGAAAACAGGGATTAAGATATTTATTCATCTGATAGCATGAGTCACAGTGAGTTTTATTTCCTTTTTATTAATTAACAAGTTAAAGATGAGTTTACTTGCCTTGAGATACAAGTAACTCAGATATAATGTAGAATGACAAAACAACCCTCTGTGTAGCTTATAAGGGGGAAAATGTGGCATTTATATAAGGAACTGTGACCCAAATAATTCAAAGCTAAAAATTCATCCAAAGTACACAGTCCAGCAACCTGCAATTATTTTCAAAATACTGTCCTTCACTAGGTTTTCCTGCATATATCGAAGAAGCATCATAGGCACACTCTAAAACAGGGGTGGGCAAACTTTTTGACTCGAGGGCCACAATGGGTTCTTAAACTGGACCGGAGGGCCGGAACAAAAGCATGGATGGAGTGTTTGTGTGAACTAATATAAATTCAAAGTAAACATCATTACATAAAAGGGTACGGTCTTTTTTTTTTTTTTAGTTTAATTCATTTCAAACGGGCCGGATCCGGCCTGCAGGCCGTAGTTTGCCCAGGGCTGCTCTAAAAGCTCCTTTCTTTCTTTTTTTCCTTTCTGTCACAAATACACCACAGCTTTTCCCACTTCTACTCCTTCAAATTTTATTAAAATCTCCTGCTCCAGTCCTGGCTGAGATAATAGAGTGTGGCCCACAGATGTGCTTTGTTTGGCCTGAACAGTGTTTTCAAAATCAAGAAATTTGTCTGGCTGTGGTGAATCAGTGGTTGAGCATCAGCCTAGAACCAGGAGGTCACGGTTCAATTCCCAGTCAGGGCATATGCCCAGGTTGTGGGTTCATTCCCCAATCGGGCAGAAGGCAGCTGGGTAGGTCAGGGAGACTGGGAGTCTGTTAAATCTATTGAGTAGATTTTTACCTTTTCTCAAGGAAGAAGGAAAAACCCCTTTCGGTAGTACTTTTATGTGACAATAGCAAGTAGTAACTTTCATGTCTATGATAAACACCTTTAAGATTCTGCTCCTACCTATGATTTATCATTAAAGCAGAGAAAAAGGAGAAATATAGCAGATAATTTATTTTTGTCTTTTTATCTTATGATAAATAAAAATTTCATGGACAAATGAGAAATGGCAAAAAATGTCATCTTACTCAGCAGTCCTCAACCTATAGGATATTTGCCTATTACATTTGGAAGTAAAGAAAGACATAGTGGGAAAATGTTCTAACCTAGTAAAAAGCATCACCTGTTCTTAAACCCAGGACCGATTTTCAATCAGTATGTACATTATTGAGCTGAAGAAGTTGCTACAATATTGAAAGACTTGCTGCCTAGACTTCCTCCTTATCAATGCCCACCTTTGTCTACCCAAGCCTATGCCCTTGGGCTCCACAGACCTCCTCCAATTCAAGCACCTGCAGGTTAATGCTTGGTACAGCAGAGTCTCCAATATCTTGTTCAAGTTCCCCCAAAAGTCCTTCCCTTCAGGTCCTATTAGTAGCTATGACCCCTCAGGGGCTCTGGAGGACTGTGCCTAGCTAGCTCTTACAGGAAGCCCAAATGGTCTACACTGGTACCTAGTAGCCTGCTGGCCTGCTGGCCTGCCAGCCACCTACCACAGATATCATTTGCCTATCCCTGTCCCTGCATTGTGACCTTCCCCAAAGTCAAGGAGACCAGAGTTCCACAGAGAAAACAGCACCTTTCTTGGCATCCTGGTAGCAAATACCTGGTGCTCATATAATCCATATCTTTGCTATGATCACCTGCTTTCAATCTTAATTCCCCCCATAATTTCCCTCATGTGGTTGTTGATAGGAACCGCAAGTCACCTCAGTACTTTAACTCTTATAAGAGTATGGGGACAAGGAACAAGAATTGCAGAGATAATGGGGGCCCCTGAGGCCAAGGACAGAAGGAGCTTGTGAGTGACAGATAGGCCCCATGGTGCAATGTGGGGCTAACTGGTTCCTAAAGTAAACAAACTCTTGGTATAGTCCCTGGTGAAATTCACCTTTAACACCCACTGAAAGCCCAACTGAAGTAGGGCATTCACAGCACTAATTATATACCTATTAAGTGATTGTCTGTGCCAGGCATTCTTATCAACGTGTTAAACCCCCTGAGTACTGTAATGATTAATGTCCCCATTTTACAGCTGAGAAAACTGAGGCATAGGGAGGTTGTTTAAAACTAAATGGGCAAAGTCAGATTTTGAACCCAAGGGGTCTCATCTGGTCTAATGGATTAGAAATGATTGAATTAAATATTCAAATAAGCAATTTTCATGACAGCCATTATAAAGATACCAAATATATATTATGTACAAATCTCAGTATTACAAGACGCTGAAAAAAAATTCAGGTATTTGCTGTTAATTCAGAAAATGATGAGGGATAATTTTCAATCATAAATAATATCATTTATGTAAAGAGACATTCTCCTTTTTTGTAAATATAAGTCATGAAATACAAACTTCACATGGTCTTAATTTATTTTATTATTAATAAACAAAAAATATGATATTTCCATTAACATCAGAAAACTAAGGACATGAAGAGACACCAAGAAGACTTCTCAGCCATTTTTTGGCTTCAACTGAAAGGACTCATTATACGGACACCAGAGTACCAATACTGTGTCTTTTCCTGTGGAACCAATGGGTTGAACAAGCATGACTCATGAATTGTGGCTCAAAACACAAATGTTTCTTTAAACATTAAGGAAGAAATCTTCCCATGCCTCAAGCTGAAGACTTGGGCAGACTGTGACATTTTAGTCACTAGCAGATAATACAATTATTCTGGCTATAAAAATAATCTCTTATTTTAAAAAAGCCTAAATTCAGATATTAAAACCTCCAGCCCATGGAACAGTCAAAACTCTGAAGTTGTACTCTTCTCAGCATGGATCGCCTTGGTTGTAAGCCTGCATTGGGAGTATAGTAGGCCTTCTGTGTTGTCTGTACACTCACTCTCTTCTTCCTGACAGATGCTATTTTTGTTCCTTCTGGGTATAAAACTGGGGGAGTAAGGAGAAGTAAGGGAAAGTATTTTGGCAATTTTTTCTCCTTAGTGGGCATCCAGTGCCCACTTCAGCCTTTTTCTTCTGAGGCTTCACCCCACCATCCCCAACCAGACAGCCTTACTTACGTGATATAAGATGACTCTCTCCAGCTCTGTCTGCTGCATGGCCCTCATGTACCCCTCATGTATTACCTACCTATTAACTCTAGGAGTGGAGCCAGTTTCCAACTAAGCAGTACTCCTTGGGTCCCACAGAGTCATCAGCCCCCTCTGGCCTGATAGAGAAATCTAGTGTCTCCCAACATCAGGAAACGCATTTCAATGCTGTCCAAGGATTTGAATCTTCTTTTTATTAAGCTTCGGGTTAGAAGGCAGCATGGTCCCAAACCTTTCCCAAAAGGACAGTGTTACAGACAGCATGGCATCTCTGTTGAAAGAAATCCCCTCACCAGACCCCTACCACCAAGTCCTCCTGCCCTGTGTCCCCTTTTTGTGTCCTTAATCTGACAGAAACGAAGTCCTGGAGATCATTTCCTTTATACATCCGTACATGGAAAGGGGCAACTTTTCACTCTCACTTTTGTGTCCTGCAGTCAATCAGGCTAGCTCCACAGTAGATTCTCGGGCCCAAAGAATCCAATTTTATCATCAGGCTGTCTTTTCTATACCTTTGGCTAGAGTAGTCTCATAATGTTTGCGTATCTTTAAATAGAAAATACGTAAATGGCACAAACACATATTGAGTGTTTGGCACATACATCCTCGTGTGATCCAGTGCTCTCCAGACATTCAAGAGTCAAGTGAAAGAGGCAGAACTTACACAACACACCACAGCCCACAATAAATAGTGATAAGTGGTAGAAACACAAGTTTATGCAAAAACCTATGGGAAAAGGGAGCCCAGGAAGGACAAGAGGATGGAGGGAAGGGGATTTCTAAAGCCAAGGCATAAAGGCATGAATGAAGGACACATTCTGAGAATATGAAATTATTTGCTGTATCTGGAGCATTGGTGGGTCAGAGAAAATGTGAGGGAAGGAAGCTTGGAGACAAATTATGGATCTTCTATCACATTCACAAGTTTGGATTCTATTGTGTAGGCTAAAGCAGTCATTACAGGTGTTTGAGGAAAAATGACATGAATAGATCTGAATTTTAGAAGAGTAATGTTAGCAATAATGTGGAGATTGACCTGGAGAGAAGAGACTAGAGCTGGCGAAACCAGTAGTAAGTGAATAAAGCCTGAGCCAGGAGAGTGGTAGCAAAGATCCAGAGGAAGGAAGGTGCTTAAGACACTTTTGAAATGAAAGGAACAGAATTTGAAACCATGGGATGTGAGCCGGTTAAGTAGAAATAAAATTGAGATTTATAACTTGGGCAAACAAGCAAATGATAATTCAATTAATGAAGATGAATTATGCAGGTAAGTTATCAATGAAGTATCCTTGAAATATCAGAAATTTGTTAATTCACCTCTGGATCTTAGAAGTGGAATCATGACCAAAGATGGATATATCAATATCACCCCAGGTTCTGGATGGTCCCAAGCCAGGGATGTAAATAAGAGGAAGAGGAGTGGCTTGCCCCAATCATCTCTAACACAACCATATTGATCAATAGTGAGTAGTGTTCTCGCCATTCATCCAGGGCATGGATCCTCTAAGTTCAGGCATTATCTATTAGGATTTATCTAGTTGACAATGAATGCAAGTTGGTGACCATACCAGGGCCATGACTTGCCTGTTCTGAATCCCTGCAATGTTGCTTTTTTTAGGGAAAGTTAGAGGAGCTAAGTTTCAAAACATCATCTGAGTCAGTAGGATGCAGACCGTAGCAGTCACTCCTTACATTGGTGCAGTTATTTTATACTCAACTATTCCCATGTCATCATCAGTAATGATTCATAAATAGTCCATTGCCCTTAGACTGTTTCATCTTAAGTGGAGAGAGGGTCTTTTTTTTTTAACTTGTTCTTGACATTCACTCATTTGACACCAGCTATCTTGGCTCCATTTATTTTGTTTGGGGATTTGGGGATGAAACATTAAGTCATCTAGAAATAATATTCTTAAGATCAAGTCAGCAAGGGCCAGTACAAAGTTATTAGTTGTACCATGTTACCATGATATGTGACATTTGTTCTCCTTTCCTCATTTTCCTGGGCTCATAATCTGAAACAGTTTTGAAAAATACCCAACATATAAATGATGGCATTAGTCCTGGAAAATGGATGAACTCATGCAGGCCGGGGTCACAATGGGAGAGGATTTACAAAGTCCAAATTAATCTTAGTGTGATTCCTATATTTAAGCAGCAAGCAGACAGAGAGAGAGAGAGAGAAGGTGTTCATAAAGACCAAGGACTGGCCATTTAAGGAATGATAGTAAGAAAAAAGGTCACAGAAGCCACAGGAGTGGATGTTGTACAGTGTTAAAGTATGACGGGATTCTGCCCAATGTGAGAAATGGGAAGCTGTGGAGTGTTAGGATAGATCATTCAGTGACTTAGCAGAACAACCGTGGATGTTAAAAATAGAACTGGCACCTTGGGCGGTATACTTCATTTCACTTACATCTGAGGTGGGAGGGGATTACATTATTGAGCTATTGGCTATATATATATATACCTTCTCCAGCTCTGAAAAAGCACTCTGATAAGAATGTCCTCACTCATAGCTTGGGGAACTTGGAATAGAAATGCTTTCCTCTTGAAATGCTTTTCATCCAGGGCAAACAAGGTTTGTCAACATTGTCAACAGTGAAAAGGCACCTCTACGTACATGATCACTCCCATGGGTGGTTTTGAAAGCCGCTTTCTATTTCCATTGGTTCACAAGCACCTGCATTTGCTATCTTGCTGGCACACAGCTGTTAACTCTGACACTGGCTCCTAAATGGATATAAGTATATTAATTTCCTTGTATAATAGGGACCTGGAGGGTGTTATGCTAAGCGAAATAAGCCAGTTAGAGAAAGACAAGTATCACATGATCTCACTCACATGTGGAATCTAATGAACAAAATTGATCCAGAGACATAGAAGCATCGAAACTCAGAGGGAAAGGAGGGAGGGTCAGGAAGAGATTAACTAAAGAACTTATATGCGTATATGCGTAACTCATGGACACAGACAATAGACAAGTGAAGGCTGGGGGGGGGCATAGTTAAGGATGGAGGGGGGTCACTGGGAAAAAAAGAGAGACATCTGTAAGACTTTCAACAAAAAGATAACAAATAAAAAATAAGTAAATAAATGAGTACAGTTTTCAAAAGAGTAAACAGGCTTTGGTTAGTACAAAAAACAGCTCAATAGAATCAGGAGTTAAAGTGATTAATGTCTGTTTCATTACTTATTCATTTGTTGGTCTTAGATGAAATTTTTTAACCAACCCTTCCAGCCACAAAAATGAGGATAATAATTCTTGCTTATGTATTTTAGTCAATTAGATTTGCAGAGTGATTTGGGATCTCAGATAAAAATTATTGAATTTTCTCATTTACACATTATAAGAGTAGTGGATGATGAGATGATGAATTTAAAACCCTCTGCCTTCAGGGCCAATCTGGAAAATCGCCATACATTAATTTTGGATACGTAATTTATGGTGATTTCTTCTCTAGATAGACTTTAATGCATTACACAATCATGCAATCATTTGTACATAATCGCCTTTGAATTATAGTCTATTTTGATCTGATGCCTGTGTTTGCATGTACATTCACATAAGCACACTCTTAATATTTTACATTTTGCGATGTACCCATTCTAAAATTGTTCGTTTTCAATTTCTAATGACTCCAGAATGAAGAGGTGGGCGTCTATGTTTGAAGGCTGGCTCTTAACAGCGGGCTTGTAATTCTTCCCTGACATATTGCCTGTGCTCTCAATTACTGATATCAGAGGAATCATTCTCATGCAAGGACATGATGCTTGATTAGAGAAGCACATTCACCGCAACAAACTTACTGAAAAGCAAGAAAAAATCAAGAGGAGGTGGGGCATTTAGCTATGCTTGCCAAGAAACATTTTTAAAAAATATATTTTATTGATTTTTTACAGAGAGGAAGGGAGAGGGACAGAGAGTCAGAAACATCGACGAGAGAGAAACATCGATCAGCTGCCTCCCGCACACCTCCCACTGGGGATGTGCCCGCAACCAAGGCACATGCCCCCGACCGGAATCGAACCCAGGACCCTTGAGTCTGCAGGCCGACGCTCTATCCACTGAGCCAAACCGGTCAGGGCACCAAGAAACATTTTTGCCAGTAAAAAGTAAATCATATTTAATATTAGTGCATAAATGAGTATCTTCCCCTCTTTTTAGAATATGCATTAAATATAGGGGAGTAAATAGAATACTTCCTTCTGAACCTCAAACCCACATCATTCCCTTTTTATAGCAAATTTCTCACCAACCATCTCTAGAGGGACATCCAAGTTTCATAGAGTCAACTCCACACATTTAAGAGGAAGAACTTGGCTGTGATATCAGTGAAAGAAGTAAACATTGAAAGAAGCCTCTTTGGCTTGTTTAAAAATATATGCTAGAAAATTGAAGATTAAAATTACCATATGTGGCACAGCACAAATCACAGAATAAGATAAAACACCTTTGTTGTTTCAAAGGTGTTTACTTAATTTTTAAATTTATATTTATGGTCAAAAGTATTACAGATGTCCCCTTTTATTCCCAATTGACCCCTTCCATCCCCACCCCCCACCTTCCCTCTGAGATTCAACAGTCTGTTCTATGATTCTATGTCTCTGGATCTATTTTGTTCATCAGTTTATTTTGTTCATTAGATTCTACATATGCGTGAGATCATGTGATACTTGTCTTTCTCTGACTGGATTATTTCATTTAGCATAATACTCAAAGGTGTTTAAATCACAGGGTGCTGTGTTCTCTATACAAGATACTTGAAAAAAAATCTGTGTTCTTGTGTCTGAAACAATGGCGAGCTCAGCAATTTGTGGTACCCCAGCCATGACAACTACGAGATGAACCCATAGCAACCATTTCCCAAGTGGTGGTATTTTTCTAATTCTCTAGGCTACAATCCAAACAATATCAGAAAGGAAATTTCCCAAATTATTCCTTTAAAGAATTGAATATTTTTTCTTATAGCTGACATATTTCTTCAGTGGACAAATGTCTTCTGGGTAATATCTCTAAATGTAAGGGGTGCTTGCAATGGAGGAAGTACATACATTTTAAAGCAAGGGCTCAAAGAATAATTGCTATGTGTGTGCTAAGTCAGTCTTTTAGCCTAACTTCCTTGAAAACAAACAAACAAAAAATTAATGATATCTCATATAAATTAGTAGCTATAAACTGATGACAACCAGCTTAAGAAGCAGAATCAAATTGCACATCACTGCTTAGTATTTTCAGCAATCCATGTACAGACACATAAGGGCAAATCATGGTTCTCATTGCTTATGTAGAATCAAAGTTCATTGAGAGTTACTTTACTATGTCCTACATGCTTTGGTACATTGCTTCCTTTAATCTTCAGAATAACTCTATCAGGTAAATATGTCCATTTCATGTTAAGAAAATAGGAACTCATAGAACTAATTGAACAGTGAATTACAAGGATTTCTACGATTGGAAAACCAATACCTTTCCCACTAAACTACGCTGCATTCCCAGCAAGGGCATTAGCTATTGATATTAAAACATATTAAAATTTACTCTTTAATGTTTGTTAAAATAAAACATTCAACCTGATCCTGGAAAGAAACTCTCATAAAACCTGAGCTTTCTCATCCTGGCCTTACTGCTCCCTGGTTATGTTGCTTCAGGCAATTTACTTAATTTTTCTGTGCCTCAGTTTCAACACTTGTAAAATGTGGTTAAATTAAAGATTAGTGAATAGCTTCAAATTGTTGAAAATTTTATTTTTTAAACTTTTTATTAAAGTATAGTTGCATACAATATTGTATTAGTTTCAAGTGTATAACATAGTGACTTGACCTTTATATACCTTTCCTTGCCCACATCTCTGCACAGATGTCTAAATAGGTCTGAATGGGTCTGTTTCTTGCAGCACAATAAGCCTCAAATAAACCATGCTGGCTGATCCATGGAGCATTTTTATTTCCTTTCTACATTATAAAAAGACCTATATAGATCTATGTGATTTTGAGGAGGAATATAAAAACAATTAAATATATTCATACATATAATCATGGAAACAATGAAAAAGGAAACTAGCATGTAATGGTCAAAACAACATTAAAAGGTGTGTATTAATGTAACATTGGGCACATTTAAAAAGTAGGTAAAGTGGTTTTGAATTATTTCTTGTGGGAGGTAAAGAACATTAATTATTACCAATCATAAAATATATTTGGGATGAGGGCAAATGCTGATCAAAGGCTTGAAGATAAAAAGCAATAGATTGCATTTCCTTTCATGGCATTTGCTTCTGCTTTTCCTGGTGATAAAACTACTTGCTTGGCCAACTCTACTTATAGGACAATGAAGTTATTTCCTTCTGTTTTTCAACCTTTTATGTAGTCACCTTTTCTATATTAAAATAATAGAAGTTAGATCATTGCCATCTCCTGCCTCTAATGTGTTCAGTTTCCCTGTTGGCCTGAACTGCATTTTCTATTGTGTGTATTTTTACTTCAATCTGATTAGTGCACAGTGGTTCTTCATCCAGTTTGCACACTACAGTCTCCTGCAAAGCTTTGCAAAAATATTCAAAAGCTTCTCCCTTCCCCCAAAGATTCTGATTTAATTGATCATAGATAGAACCCAGACAGTAATTGTTTTTAAGTTCTGCTGTTATGATTCTAATCACCAGGACTGAAAATCACTGGTTTTGAGAAACTTATCAACCTCTTCTAGAATTCAATTAGTCAGCTCTAGGGCTAGGTAAATGTGTAGTTTATTTCTGAATCAGGTAAAAGGTCTCAATCCATGAGTCAGGAAACAGAGAAAAGATGCCTTAATATGTCTGTAAGCAAAAGTGCAGTGTGACATGGACATTACCCAGAGGGACTTGGGAAGGCTTCCATGATCTCAGTTCCATCAATAAGAGTGATTATGCTGAAAATAAGGAAAAGGTGTTCTACCAATGGTTACTGCTTGCCTTTTTGAAAGAGAAAACTATGAGCTGTCAGAGTTTAATGGGATTTCAAGTTGCAAATGCACCTGCAGGTCAAACTCCCCTCCTTGGGGAGGAAGAGCTTGCCCACATCACACTGTTGGGTTCTCTGGAAGCAGATCCCTTGGTGCAGTTTGGGTGGGAGAAGTAATTGTTGTCCGTGCAGGACAGAGAAAGCTCTCTCTGCTGAGGGCAGGCTGGGGTCTGAGGTTTGTGCTGCTGCTACATGACTGAGTCATGGACAGAAGCTGCCGCCCTGGGAGAGGGCACAGGCACAGAGAACAGAAGGAATGAGGAGTGAACGCGACACAGCAGCAGGGAAGTTGTGCTGCAGCCAGACTGTTTGTCCCTGGCTGTTCCTAAGGAGACCAGCATTGCGTTCTCTTCTCACACCAGTGCTCATTATCACATACTGCAGGGCATGCTAATGAGAAAATTTTTGAAAATTCAGCCTATTACACTCAGCTCTTTCTGAATAAGAAAATGTCATTAGAATGCTTAAGTGCAGATATTGCATTTCCACATTTAAAAAAAACACATTTTTTAAAGTAAACAATTTTATTTTTTCTAAGTTGGCCCCTGTACAGAAATGGTTTAGACTCTAGAAAAACATAAATCTCACTATTCTGTCAACAAGTGGTGGTAAGATATTGGGGTCTACCTGAAGTACAGTCTACATATTTCTTCTTGTCTTCTTGACTCTCTAGAAGAAAAGGTCTTATAATCCTGATACAGAGCTGTCAGCCAGTTGGTAGGTATTAGAAAGCTTGTATGAATTCCTCTGGGGAAGCCATTGAAAGTAAAGTCAAAACAAAAATCTGACCTATTAAGGGACAGACCATTCATGTATTATGATTTCAAATAAATGAACCCTCCAGTGATGCCAGGAGCTAGCATCCAGGCCATCCTCTGCCAGCCTCTGTAACTCTGTCACTTCACCCTGTGCTTCAGGGATTTATGGACTAACAAGTTCTAACAAGACGTCAAGTGGAAAAGAAAAAAAAACTAAATGTAAATGAGAATTACCAGAACCTTTGTTTGTCCATCTTCCTAAGTGCCACCCCATGAAGCATTCTGGATTACAAAATTGAGACCAAATGATGAGGAAGACTGAGCTACAGAAGAGTTCATTTAAAAAGCTAAAAGGCTAAGTCATCATGTCAAAAGAATAGTACTAATGACAGACTAGAACAGGCACTCTTCCAAGTGTTTTACCTATTTCATGGATATTTTAAAATATGTCTGCAAATTGACACTCTTCCCCTTGAGAGGTAAGATCTATGTTGCTTCCTCTTGACTCTGGAAGAATCTTAATGACTTATAACCAATAGGCTGAAGCAGAAATTTGCTGCATAGCTTTTGAGGCTAGATGAGAAAAGGCTGTGCAGCTTGTACCTCGTTCTGTAGGAATCTGTCTCTGGGTGAAGTGAGCTGTAACCACCCTGAGACTGCCCGGAGAGGCCGTGTATATTGCTCCAGTGGACAGCCTGAGCTGAACACCCAGCTGTCAGGCAACATCTACTGTCATCCATATGATTGAACCATCAGGGACATGCAGACCATTCAAGTCTTCAAATAACTACAGTCCCAACTCACAGCTAATGATAACTGCATGAGACTCTAAATGGGAACTACACTGATGAGACATACCATGTGCCTGACTCACAAGTCATGAGCACAATAAAATGGTTGTTTTATGCCTCTAAGA
>NW_005366455.1:758237-761612 GCF_000412655.1 Myotis brandtii | reverse complement strand
CAATGTTAAAGAAATCAATACGGGGTGACTCAGCAAATATGGCTTCCAGCATCATGAAGCTTTCTCTCTCCTTAAGCAGAAAACATGTGATTGGTTAGAAAGCAAGAAAAAGACAAACAAAAAATTGGCTTTAAGATATTGGGGTCTACCTGAAGTACAGTCTACATATTTCTTCTTGTCTTCTTGACTCTCTAGAAGAAAAGGTCTTATAATCCTGAAACAGAGCTGTCAGCCAGTTGGTAGGTATTAGAAAGCTTGTATGAATTCCTCTGGGGAAGCCATTGAAAGTAAAGTCAAAACAAAAATCTGACCTATTAAGGGACAGACCATTCATGTATTATGATTTCAAATAAATGAACCCTCCAGTGATGCCAGGAGCTAGCATCCAGGCCAACCTCTCTAACTCTGTCACTTCACCCTGTGCTTCAGGGATTTATTGACTAACAAGTTCTAACAAGATGTCAAGTGGAAAGGAAAAAAAAACTAAATGTAAATGAGAATTATCAGAACCCTTGTTTGTCCATCTTCCTCAGTGCCACCCCATGAAGCATTCTGGATTACAAAATTGAGACAAAATGATGAGGAAGACTGAGCTACAGAAGAGTTCATTTAAAAAGCTAAAAGGCTAAGTCATCATGTCAAAAGAATAGTACTAATGACAGACTAGAACAGGCACTCTTCCAAGTGTTTTACCTATTTCATGGATATTTTAAAATATGTCTGCAAATTGACACTCTTCCCCTTGAGAGGTAAGATCTACGTTGCTTCCTCTTGACTCTGGAAGAATCTTAATGACTTATAACCAATAGGCTGAAGCAGAAATTTGCTGCATAGCTTTTGAGGCTAGATGAGAAAAGGCTGTGCAGCTTGTACCTCGTTCTGTAGGAATCTGTCTCTGGGTGAAGTGAGCTGTAACCACCCTGAGACTGCCCGGAGAGGCCGTGTATATTGCTCCAGTGGACAGCCTGAGCTGAACACCCAGCTGTCAGGCAACATCTACTGTCATCCATATGATTGAACCATCAGGGACATGCAGACCATTCAAGTCTTCAAATAACTACAGTCCCAACTCACAGCTAATGATAACTGCATGAGACTCTAAATGGGAACTACACTGATGAGACATACCATGTGCCTGACTCACAAGTCATGAGCACAATAAAATGGTTGTTTTATGCCTCTAAGACTTGCACTGATCATTTGTTATGAAACAGTTTTAACTAGAAAATATATTGACCCATTTAAGACTTACAGCAAACTTACAAAAATATCTTCTCTTATTTTTCTCATTTCTTAGGTGAAGATACTGACTCCTAGAGATAAGTGGTATTTTCTTTCTTTTTTTTTTTAAAGTAATTACCATTTTATTTGTTTATTTTTTCAAGAAAAACTATCTTAAATATAATAATATTGCATGCAATAAACATTAACATTTCAAGAAAAAAAGGATTTTAAGTATAATAATATTACCAAAACTGTACTAACATAGTATGATATCACAAAAGCTGTAGGAAACATTAATAATCTGCAAATAACAGGATTACTTCTATTATATTCTAAAATATTTTCCCCCCCTTGGGCTCTATTTTTCCTCATCAGTTTATGTTGTTCATTATATTCCACAAATGAGTGAGATCATGTGATATTTATCTTTCTCCAACTGGCTTATTTCGCTTAGCATGATGCTCTCTGGGTCCATCCATGCTGTTGCAAATGGTAAGAGTTTCTTCTTTTTTTATAGCAGCCTAGTATTCCATTGTGTAGATGTGCCACAGTTTTTTTAATTTGAGATAAGTGGTATTTTCGATGTTACATGTCTTGTGAGCAGCCATGCTGGTATTTGAACCAGGTAGTCAGGTCCCAAGGTTCTTGCTTTTAAGGATCTTGAAATGGTTGTTATCATCACTGCATTTCTTCTGTGGTTTTCCCAGATTATTGATAAGATTGAGCATTTTTTATTTCTCAATTTTTTTGTCATTGGTTATTGATTTTGTAATACATTCAGGTTTTCATGGAATATTTTTCTAATCTCCAGGCTTGTGTTCCCATCTAAAACTCTTGGCTATTTCAAGTGAACTCTACATTTCTGTCATATCAATCCCACGTAAATGGAAATGAAGATTTTGCTTCCCCAGTGTCCGAGTCTTTATTTCATAGGTTGCAGCAGTATCTTTGTTCAAAAAGGTATATGACTCTGTTTGTTTGTTTGAAGGTAGTTGGATTCACAGCAAGGGTTTTCTACTCAGACCGCTTCACTTTACCCACCCCTACTTGTTTACTGCTAGATAAAATATCTAACAGAAACACCCCTATGAACTACATAGGCACTTGACTGTGATAACTGAAGGGAAATGGCAGATATCCATGGATGAATAGGATCACCCAAGTGCACTGATGGATTAGAATAAACCACAGTTCCTAACAGCATGATTCAAATGTTCTTTCTCAAGTTGTAATTAACTAATATCTACAACTGGTTAGTTTGGGGACATTTTGGCTAAACAAGCAAGGTTAATTTTTTGTGGTTACCATTTTAAAATGAATTCTCACATCAGGGAAATTTCAAGCTTGCTATCTTGCCAAGCTTGCTCCCTTTCTGGGTTGCACTTCTAATAATTTTCATGTATTCTTTCTGCTAAGCCCACGGGTAGACTCCTGACCTCCTTGCTGGAGGTGCGAATGATGCCAGGCTCGGTGACTGCTCTGCGTGCTCCAAAGCACCTTCTCCCCAGACCTTGACAATTCTTCAGATGCTGAGAAGCAGGACAGGGGACACGCCTGGGGTGCAGCTCTAAGGGAAGGAAGCGAATCCTGGGGCGCTGAAGAGGCCGGGTAGGGGACCTGGCACGACGTGGTGCATAGATCCTTTTGGCCACCCGCCCCCCACTGCTGCTCAACCAGCCCCCTGCTCTCCTCAGCCGCAGGGCCCGAGGGCACGGCCGCTGTCCACAGTGGGAGGTGCTGAAAGCAGGGAGCGGCGGGAAGGGGAGAGGCGGACAGCTCCTCAGGGCGCCCCCCCCTCCTTGCTCCTGCTCCTCCACCCTCCCCGCCTCCCGCAGCCACGTTCCACGCAAGGGGAGGGGCGGAGGGTAGAAGGACGCGGGATGGGGCTGGGAGAGCCGGCTCTGCCTCAGGGAAGGAGGGGATGAGAGTTGGGGAGAACCACGGGAGGAGGAGGAGGAAGAGGAAGAGGAGGCAGCCGCTGAGGAGCCAACGCTGGGTCCTGCAGTAAGACTCCCAGGAGCCACCATCATGGTGAAGAGGAAGAGCTCTGAGGGCCAGGAGCAGGACGGCGGCCGCGGCATCCCCTTGCCCATCCAGACCTTCCTGTGGCGGCAAACCAGGTGAGGGCCAGCCTGGGCTGGGGGCACTCCC